>NW_013525046.1:744191-745268 GCF_000836215.1 Papilio polytes | reverse complement strand
GACCAGGCGCTACGATCTGGTCCATGAGGGATTGCAACCGATTCTGCCGAAGTATTAAAATCTGCAGGAGGCGTTTTAAATCTCTCGTACTCACTGGCGCTTGTATCGCGTTCATTTCTTCGAGAGGATCATACCTTTGCTGGTACACGACCGGAGTAGGCGTAGGTCGGTACGGGTTGACGAATCGCGCTTGGTATCCTGGAATAGGAACACCTCTCTCGTCTACTGGGATGGGGATAATTCTTCCGACGGGTCTCATGTCGTACGGAATAGTCACCGGCTCCGCTGTGCTCTTAGTGGGATGTGCTATAGCCGTTTCCTTTTCTATCTGCTGCTCCAGTACTT
Source organism: Papilio polytes (assembly GCF_000836215.1). NCBI lineage: Eukaryota > Metazoa > Arthropoda > Insecta > Lepidoptera > Papilionidae > Papilio > Papilio polytes. Next base: position 744,923 of record NW_013525046.1, on the reverse strand, counting down.
TTTCTGGATATTCAAAGTGATGAAATGGCCGCTGATTCCCAATTGGTACCGGAGCTCCTGGATTGTCTCGCAAATATTCATCAGTCCTAAAGTGCACAGTGGGTTGGGGCCTTCGGTATATCGGTTGCTGGTATAGTCTGTCGTCTGTGTCTCTGTGATTTTGTATATGAACAACCGGTACGGGATTCGTTGTAACAACACTTTGTTGATCAAAAACCCGTCCGGTGCTGGCTTCAACGGTCGTCTCCTGTTCCTCCGCAGCATCCTGGTAGTGCCGCTGCAACTTTTGTCGAGCAGCGACCAAGGTGTGGATAGGAATAAGTCTAGGCCTAGAGGTCGTAGTGGTGAAAAGTGGGCGCACCGATCCGTGAGACTGATGACCTCCATATACGTCAGTGGAATCATCTCCTACTGATTGCTGCAGACTCAGCATGTGTGGGTTGGAGCCAGTTCCAGGTAATTCCCGACGTGTTGTACTCGCCTTGTTCGCTTCAGGTTCGTCTTCGTCGATGTGCTCGTGGACGGGTTTCACGGTTGATGGTAAATTCGTAGTCGTTTGTTTAGTAATTAAGTCAACCTTAACTGTCGCAGAGGTAGGTTTCGAAATTTGAGTCCTAGTTTTAGTTTCTTCTCTAGATTTGTATAGATTTATGATATTGCTTGTGGTCTCTTCCATCTTTTCAGTTGTAGTATCTATGTTATTCGTCGGTCTCGCAAGCACCGGACGTCTTC
>NW_013525046.1:702067-743604 GCF_000836215.1 Papilio polytes | reverse complement strand
GCGCCGCGCCCGTTGCCTCCCTATATAAAATATCGCCCCACTCGCGGCCGCGGCGTGCGAACGCCTTACGCAAACCGCACCATTGTTGTCATTTCATTATCTGAAACGGAAAATCTTTTTTCTATGCCTCTGCACATACTGTAATCACAATTGTCTAATTATCCACGAAATGTCTAGAATGTTAAACCGTGATGACAGTTTTCAACACTTTATAAATAAGTATTAGTTGTAATACTATTGCATGTTTGATATGTTGCGTTTTCGATGAAACACTAAAGCTATTTTTCGTGTACTCTAATTAGTGAATTGTTTGGTAACTAAGGCGGTGTGTTTTAATTCTTCTCACGCTGCACGTCAAGGTCGAGTCAATTGTTTTGTTATCGTTTAACAATAATTTTAGTTGCTAACAAATTATGAATTTTACGTACTGAAGGATCAGTTATTGAGTTAACTTGCAATAGAATTAAAGAATGATAAATTCCGGATTCTGGTACGATGATGCTTCTTAATTCTTAGTTTATCTTACCTATTTCAAAACTATAAACAACATATGCACATATCTTTTAATGATAACGTCCTGAATCACTTGAAATTCACACTTGAATATTTTTGAACAATGGTAAATTTAGATATACAGTTAATATCACGATTATGATATAAATCATTTACTTATGTACATGATGGGAGGAGGTTATGTAAGAGTGAGTAAAATGATTTCCCATCCTTGTTTTCTTTCGTTATGATTTCAAACTGTTCTCACGGGACTATCTTTTTTGTAGATCTTCTATCAATATTAAACAAGAAGACATCGCTAACCTACAATTATCTTAATAATTAAAATTATTAGTTAATTACTCTTGTTAACAGATTTTTTTTTTATCCAAAAACTTTAATAAACAGTTTTCATTTTGTTATTTCTTGTTTCAGAGCCATCTATCGGTGATAAACATACATTATTTGCAATAAATTTTCGTAGAAGCTCTTTTAACTCACCACCACATCTAAAAGATGGCGGTAAATGGTTTTCTTGTTTAAATATTCCGAGGAAACAAATGATTACTACCGAAAGGATAGAACATTTCCTCGTATTTTTTTTATGATATTTTACCCGAAATCTATACATTAAACTTATTTTTACAATCTAATTATTTGTCTCTTTATGTATCGTTTTATCTTATAAGTCTCTAAAGTAAAATTATCATTGCTTTTTTACAAAATGAAAAGAAACAGATGCTACACTAAATAACCCTGGAAAATTTCATACTAAAAGTTACGTTATTGTTCACGTTTGGTAACAGCACGACGTAAATAACAAGCAACTTAGTTATTTGGCTTCCAATCAATTTTTACGAAATCGATTTAGTAAATTCCAAGATCCACATTACCACATTATCAGTAACATAAGAGCGGGTGCACATCTTTGACTGAACTATCGCACACTATTGTGCGATTGTCGATTGTTTCGCAGCCAATTCAATTGTTTACGACAACTAAGAATCCAGTAGTGTGCGCTCTTCCGTATAAGATCACAGAAATCAAAGCTCGATTATGCAGTTGTGCGATAATTTAGTTTCGGGTGTGAACGCGCTCTTAATTGTTACATTGTATGTCGATGTTACTTAAAGCATGTGTTACGTATTTGATTTTTAACTATGTTTGTGATTGTTGTTTTATGATTTTTAAGAAATAACTTTAAACAGGTAATTATAATATAGGTTATCTACCGTTAAAGCATTATTAATTGAAGAAATTTAGAGTGGTTAATTTGATTCAAACGTGTGGTAACCATTTTTATTATTCAAAGAGTACCGCACCGCCGCTTAGTCAGCCACAGAAGGGTTGTATAATTGAAAAACATTGATAATAATATAAAAAATATAATTTATTATTAAAAACAAAAATTATTACAAATTACTATTGCAATTTTTTTACAAAACGCTCGACACTGATCGATCGGAGACTATCACGTACAAAATGTTTCGTTCGTTACATTAAAAACTTACAGCTAAACTTTACTACAGTCACATTATTAACTGAGACAGCGAATAATACAACTATCGGACTTCTCTTTTACATAAATCTGTCCTTTCAAATATTTAAATATATCGATATGTGATAGGGATATACGCGTGATACCTGACTATCCATGTGCACTACAGTAACAATTCTACATTAAAATGTACTCAGTTAATAATGACCGACATTAAAATAAGGTACAGAGGACGGAGTAATATGTACAAATGCGGCCAATGTCCCCACAACTAAACACTTGCACTCACAACCGCGCGACCGATGTCATCTGACTTGTGATTAATTATGGCCATTTCGGACTAAATCGGTCGCTAGCTGTAACAGTTCACACACTAAGCAACTAGAACTGGATGCCGTGTCCTCTCAGGAAGGCGTCGATCTGCCCCGAGGAGGGCGACTCCCCGCGGGGAGCCACGTAGTAGTACTGCGGAGCTGGTCGCGGTGCCGACTGGCTCTGTGCGGGCTGGCTCTGGGCGAGACGCTGCGCCTGCGCACGCGCCGCCGCCCGATCCCTCTGCAACTGGGTCTGCTGCAGCTGCTGCTGCTGCGCAAACAGTTGCTGCGAGCTCTGGAACTGCGTCTCCGATTGCTGTCTCTGGTACGCCTCCTGGGGGTTCGCGACTTGATGCCTGTACAAAGGCGCGCTGGAAGTTGGCGGCCCGGCTGGTATTTGCGGAGAAGGAATGAAAGGTCTCTGAGCCTGAGGTTGCTGTTGAGCCACGTACGGTTGCAGTCTTTGATTCAGGTTCAATTCTCCCTTTGTTTGCGGGAGCGTTTGGAAAAGCTGAGTATTGTACTGTCCGCTAGACGGATCGTAGACTAATTCGGTCGAGTATAGAGGATTACCGCTGGGCGCTGGGGCGCCGATAGTAGTCTTTCCTTGCGTGTTCAACGACGAAGGAGTGGTCGACTGATATTGATTTTCCCGGTGGAATTTAGCGAACTCAGCAGCAAAATCTATATGTCCCGGTCTACCAGTCGTTACCGCTACCGGAGAAGGAGAAGGCGAGTAGTTTGGTTCCGGGCTGTACTGAATCTGCGGTTGAGGCTGAGGCTGCGGTTGTGGCTTAGGAGTCACTTGCACCAATTGAGGCCTGAAAGTAGTCGCCGGTGGAAGAGCCCTAGGTGTGGAAACTGGAAGAGGACGAGGAGTGATAGCAATCTGTTGCGGTTGTTGGTAAATTGGCCTTCTGACAGGAGCCGGGCGTTGTACGACGCGAGGTCTGATTTGCTGGAGAGGTTCTTCTTCGGGTTCCTCTTCGTCGGCGTCCCTGAAGTCGTTTTGGAAGTAGGTAGTCGGCGGTCTCGCTGTGGTGGGCCTGACGGGCGGCCTGGTCGGGTAGTTGGGGATGCCATCGTCTCTCTCAGCGGACTCGGGTGCGGCGGACTCTGGTTCTTCCTCCTCGTTGGGCTTGTTGGGATCGCAGGGGTTGCCCGACACGTAGGTGAACTCTCGTTTGTTACCGTCGGGGTCGATGTACCCGTATTTTCCTCTGACGACGCAGTCAGTGCCTCTCGTCTCCTCTTTAAAGGAGCCATCGGCCGCTTCGTATCCGAACGTAAAGCTGCCGTCGTCATTCACCTGAAATTTGAAAAAGTTTTCTTAATGATAAAACACGAATAACAAACATGTGAACGTCACATCGTGGATTCAAAACTCGACATGATTATTGATGGACTAGAAATTAAGTAAATAAAAAGTGATTTCATATTCAATTAGTTCTCAGTGTGGAAATCTTCAAAGTTTAAGTGTCTTCAAACGAGGTAAAGTGATATATAGCAATAAGTCTTGTGACACATTGAAGTAGTTTTTTGTTTTTTTGTATTGAACCCTAGTAAGTGCAGAGACACATACTTTATTGTAGTTGCGGATAGTCTGCACGGGCGGCTGCTTGGGCCCCTCAGGCTGCAGCGGCTGCTGGTGCTGCTTGTGGCGGGGCGGGGCGCGCTGCGGCACGCGGGGCTCGTACTCCTCGTCGATGCGGTCTGACGCACGGTACAGGTCATCATACCCGTCTGCCTGGACGAGTACAACCTGCAAGTACACAATATAGCAATTTAATACAATAAACCTGAACATTGTCATGCTTATAAATGTAATATGTTATGAGTCATGTATCAAGTGAGTAAGAGCGTGCGCACACCTGAAACTAAATTATCGCAAAACTGTTTAGTCTCACTTTGATTCCTATGAGCTTGTGTAGAGGTGCGCACACTACTAGATTTTTAGTTGTGCCATTAAACAGTTGAATTGAGTGCGAAACAATCGACAATCGCAGCGATAATTTAGTGAAAGGTGTGCGCCATCTTTTATAGATCTATCTATTAGCAAGTACAGTTATATCTCTGGTAGAATTATTGACTTACGTTTCCTCTCTGCGGCCCTTGGTGTTCATATTCATAGGCGTCGTCCACAGGCTGCTGCAGTCGCGGCCGAGTGCGCGCCTCCAGCCCAGATAGAACCGCCAGCACTGCACATAGCACCTGCAACAGTATGCATAGTAATGTTAAAACAATACAGATGACGGGTGACGTAGGACCCCAACAAGAACAATAACAAGAATGACATATAACTCTGTTAACCAGAATTACCCAAGGTTAATTTACCCATTTAAGGTTAAATTTAACCGTAAAAATATACAATTAACCATCAATTACACGATATCGTGTTTCCGTGTAAGAATTCTATGTACTCGGCCTTGGACTTCTCTTAACTTATAATTAAAGCTTGAACATTTTTTTAAACTACCTGAGAATCAGTAAACTTTAAAACCATGAAAGATTGTTTATTATGTACTATTTATTTCATTACTTAAAAGTTAATGGCGTAACAATGAATTATAGTTTCGTAACACTCCCCCATTGTTCATTTGAACAAGTCTGGTTAATGCTTTTGTCTCGTAAGTCATGAGTGGAACTATAGATACATTAATATAAGAACTATTATTAGATAGTAGACGATTAAATATGATTCTAATGTACCAATGTGTTATTAGAGTACTATATACTATATATAATAAATTAAAACAATTCAACCAAAGTATGAAATAGTTGTTCTTGCGTTACGCATTATTGTTGGTAAAATTACGACACACATTCCGACCTAGTCATACGATGTAATGGCAGGGCGTTGAAGGAAAAAGTGTAACCGTTGCGATTTAGTGGGAACGCGTTACGTAAACCAAACGGCATAGATACTGTTATGGTATAAACAATTTTGGGTCACTTTGAACATATTGTATACTGTCATAGAAATTTTGGAATGTATAAAGTTTGTTGTTCGGAAATTATCACATCTTTTTCTACCATGTTATTAATGTTATTGCCTGTCTTTGTCCGGGCGAAATAAAAAACTTTATAAGTAACCTAAGTGTTCTTTCAAACTATGCTCTACATCTGTGTCAAATATCGAGACCAACAAACATCCAAACTTACATACTTAATACTAAAAATGATAACTGAATTATTTATATAGTGTTCTACAGGTATGTTACATGTAATTTAATATCAAACGATTCGTTTAGTTTACAAAACATATTAACACAAGAGAAAGTCGAGTGAAAAAACTGCTTTGTAAATACGCTTTTTTTAGATTTAACTAGAATAATTTGTGAAAGTTTTATGTCTCATATTGTTTTGTTTCGACATGCGAATGCGAACTTGAGATTTTTTCTTTCAGAAACGCAACGAAATAACTGGAAATATGCAATAACTTTTACAAGAGCTTTGATGTTGTAAACTGTTGTTAAAATTATACGGTTAATTTTAACTGTCGACTGACATTTTACGTATTAACACTTCTTTCGACATTCACTTTGCCTATTGTTACTTTTAGCTGGTGACTGGTTTTTAAAACTACGTTTTTATTAAAGAAAAGTTGTTTAGTGTTAAAACATTTTAGTTGTTAATTAAATAACTGTGACTTGTGAATATTGTTCTATACATCATCATCATCACCAGCTGACCATCATCCCCATCGAGGGGCTCGGAGCTTACCCTAAAGTTAGTGTGACTAGGCCATAGTCAACCACGCTGGCCCACTGCGGGTGTTCTATACATATTAGTTGATAAATACTCAAGTGGGTGGACAGAACTGAGCAATTGTCTGTCAACACTGTTTCCTAATGCAAACTCATACTTGCATTAACTTACAATTGGACATGTGCAAAGGTTTTAATAGAAATTCAATTGTTTTTAATGTTGTGTTTAACATTTATTATCATTATCGAATTTGAATATAAAATTGAATGAATTAAAAAAATCCCCATTACTGTTATATTTAATAGATAGATATTAATTTTAAAAAATTATATTAAAATTAAATGTCTACAATAAGGTATTGATTATGACTAACTAACGATTAAGTAGTGTGCCAATAAAGTCCGTATACATTTCTGTTTCACGTATTGCGTAACTGAGTGTAATCATTCGATGAAATTATATATTTGTGGTATATCACCAAAGCGCAGTATCAAATGCGAGATATCAGATCTCCGGCGCTGTGGCTACAGCAACCAGCCGCGACTAATTCTCTACGAGCTAATCCTATGTAACGAGAGGCGCGATTTCGAAACCGATTTAAGGACGAATTCCCTTTCTAAGTGGTCAACTTAAGGTGATTTTAAACCACGTGGGCGATAAGCCAAGCAAGCACTAAGCCACGTGGTATTATGGTCTACTAGGTTCCCGTGCAGGCCATCCGCGTGAAATGATAAAAACTTTATCTTATGTTTACATTTGTCAAAATTCTTAATTGCAAATGTCATGCCCATTACCATATTAACTTTGCTTCCTTAATGTTGGCAGCTTACAGTTTATGGTTCCTTTCCCACATAAAGTTTTTTTGCCAATTTATTTACCCCCTAAGTTTTATTAAACTACGTTATTACGTGAAAAAAGCGCCTAAAGCATGTCGTAAATGTAGGGTTTTTTATTACAGAATGATTTATTCAAAAACATGCTGTCATTGCTGACATCCTACGCCACAAAGTAGTGTGTGTTTACGCTTTATTAGCTGTTCCCATGCGACTTCATCCGCATGGAATTATGATAATTTTATTTTATTGTTTACATTTGTCAAATTTTTATCCAAAATGTTTAATGGTTTGAAAATATATAGCCTAAAGCGTGAATAAGTATAGGGCTTTTTATTCAAAAAAGAATTATTCAAAAATATGCTGTAACTGCTGACATCTTAGACAACAAAGAAATGTGTGTTTACGCTTTATTATAATAGTATAGATAGAGATAGAATATAGATTTAAAATGGCATTGTGATAAAATGCAATTATCTAGCATTTGTGTTTTTTTAGTATGAATAAAAACTTGTTTGCCACTGATAGTATTTACATTAAGTAATTTAACCTAGAATCTTAAAAGGTATTTTGCCTTTTAAGTTCTCAGACTATTGTAAAGCCTTGAAAGGGACGAACCAGGTTGAGGTATACCATGTTTTTATAAAGTTCATGAACTTTTAAACATTGGTATACATGAATTAATTATGAACAGACATTTACAACTACGAAGTTGTGGATTTTTTACTTTTAGTGAAAAAAATAATTAGGCGATTTTTTTACCTTTCTGTCGTAGGTATTGAAGTATTAGTGCTTGAAGTTAACGAGTTAATGTATTGCAGTAATTAGTTACTTTATGTTATACACGCACGCACGTAAAAATTACGTGTCAGTAATCAAGATATGACAAATCATTTTAAAATCAAAGAGTAACGTTTTTAAATTATTTTATAAACTATGGTATTCATTTACAAATATTTTTATTTATTCATTTACTAGCTCGCGACTTTGCCCGCGTAAATTAAAAAGTAATAAAAAGATATAACCTTCATATGTTACTCACAGATAACTACATATTTTTTTTAAATCGGCCCTAGTAGCTTTTACGTGAATCGAATATATACAAAAATACAAATCTTTCCTCTTTATAATATTAGTATATATTATTACTTGTCAAGTATTAAAAGATCAGTTGAACCATTAGATGTTATCAGAGCGCTTGGCCAAGTGTTGGCGAATAAATTACATTAAAATATGCTCTGATAAGCGTCGGCCAAGGCTAACATTTTATATGCATTGTAACCAAAATTACACTCATAAACGAATAATTAACTACTAATTAAAGTCCAAAATAAATGTAGAAACAAAGTGTGAAATATTAAAATTAAAAATATATGTTGAAATTAATTTGATCAAATTATTTAAAACCTATATCATACTATACTAATATTATAAATGCGAAAGTTTAGATAGATGGATGTTTGTTAGAGTTTGTAGCCTTAACGGCTAAACGGATTTCGATGAAACTTGGTACAAATGTAGTGGATAGTCTGGAAGAACACATAGGCTACTAACTTTTGTTTTTTTTATTCCGCGCGGACGGAGTCGCGAGCGAAAGCTAGTAACTAATAAAACTTCAAATTGAAATGTAGAGTTTTGTGATTTTTTGTATGTTACCTGATTCAATTTAGGGTTTGTGCATAACAAAAGTTTTCGGTCAGACACAATTTAAATCAGTTGCCATAAAAAATTGTTACAATTCTACCATCTTGATCACCTTGATAAAATCGAAATTTAGAGAGACATTCTTTCTATATTTTAACTTCCACTTTCCCCGCGTTAACATAACCTACAATTATGTCGGCGATGTCGAAAGTGGACCAACACGTCAAATCGCCATTTGATTGATGCTATTTATTTGTCGTTTGGGATTTTCTTTGTGTTCGTTGTCACTTGCAACGTGTGTTTGTAGTGAAGTCACCGTGAACTGCGATAAGAGACCCCACAGCCTAGGCGTTTTATTTGGCTGAATTTAGTCGGGCGTTTGATGAGTGTGACCATGTATAGAGGTGCACACGATACAACAATTTATTAAGATTTTGGCTTGACAGCCTGATTCGACAAAACTATCGACAGATAAAAAGTCTGTAATCTAGAGGCTCTTAGAGTTCACTGCTAGCAGCGGTCTGCGTATGGCGGGCCTTACTGTGAGTTTTAAAATGAACATTTTAACGTCTATTCTCAAAATATAATAGAATTAAGTTACTAACACTTAAATTATTAAATTGAAATATAAAAATTTTTTGTCTGTCTGTCTGTCTATCTGTCTGCCCGCAAGCCGCGTTTGTTCCGGGTAATCTCTGAAACAGCTGGGTCGCTTCGACCGGACTTTCCCTGAAGGGTAGATGACATAGACGGGCTACTTTTGTATCTTAATATTGCGTGGACGAAATCGCGGGCAACAGCTATATATTTTGGAAAAAAAATCCGTATTTTAATGTATTCGAAAGCTATGTAACTAAAAACATTTATCTTTTTATTTCGAAAATATTTTGTGACCCAGTTAAAAGAAATTCCATTCATTACAACGTAATATTGAATAGTTACGCAAGTTATTTACTCGTATATGTCATATAAACTGTAGCAAAACAACAACCTTCGAACATTCTTCTTAAAATATGTATTATAAATAATCAGATATTTAATATAGTTTTTGCCCGCGATTCCTTCTGAAGTTTAAAACCGATAAATAGTCTATGTGATTTCCAAACTAAACCAAATTTCATTGAGATCAGTTGAATCGTCGGAGATATCTTTTAAAATCCATCCATCCGAAAATACGCATTTATCATATTACTAGCTTTCGCCCGCGACTTCGTCCGCGTGGAATAAAAAAGCCGAAACTGGAAAGCCTATGTGTTTGTCTGGACTATCCTCTACGTCTATGCCAAATTTCATGGAGATTCGTTCAGAAATTTATGCTACAAACTCTCAAAAACATACATCCATTTAAACTTTCGGATTTATAAATCACGCCATTAAACTTAGGCGGTAAATATTTTGGATAATAACCCTTATATGGGAAAGAGACCATAAGTTGCTGCCAACATCAAGGAAGCAAGATTGCCAAGGTTAGTAATGACATGTCATTTTGACATTTGCAATTGATAATTTGACAAATGCAAACAATACATTTATAATTTGATGCGGATGAAGCACGCGAACAGCTAGTAATAAAATAAAACCATCAACCATGCTACATGAATCTTTTAAACCTCCACATCTGGTTATACCTTCGTGTTAAAAGCGTGAGTTTAATTGTTTATTACATAACTAAGTTAAGCGATTTAAAAACACTTAGATAGTCATGTATAGCTCATTAATGCATCACCACACGATCGAAAGCGTTTTGCAGACAATAAATCTATCAGAACTTCGTGATCGGAATAACATAATAGAGAACAATTTTCCCCTGTTTAGATAATAGTACGACTAATGCTGGGTTTCTGAAGTTTCCATTTATTTTATCATCAACTAGTTAGAGATTGGTGTTAGGTTGACCTAAGTTTTAACAGCATTTTATTAAGTTACCGAACCAAACCCATTAACGTATAGTTAAAGTTTGTTGGGAAACCTGCTATAAGCTGTGAAAATGGCTTAGCTTGCTTTAAACTACTCATTACTAAACTTATTGGTTTACATATCGATTTTTTAATTATTTTTTATCCCAATAAGTATGTTTGTCAATTCCTTAGCTGTGGTTATAGCCTGTCCATTTATAGAGGTCAGTGCTTGCGGTAGTAGGAGTCATCGGCGGTCATTTGCGGCTCAGTGAAACCGAACGGCTTTCTAGTATCCGGCCGCGCATGTAATACAACGATAGCGAAAGTATCAAGCGACATTAGAATACATATTTGTAATTATTATGCGACATGTAACGTAATAATACGCAATGGAATCCTACTTTATATTAATCACTTAATAAGAACGTTTAATGCGATTTGCGAAATGCGTATAATATTATGTTGATTTACTTGGTGCAATGTGAATCTATACTAATATTATAAAGAGAAAAGATTTGTATTTTTGTAAGCATTGAAATAACTCAAAAACTACTGAACCGATTTCAAAAATTCTTTCACCATTAGAAAGGAAATTTATCTGTGTGTAACATAGGCTATACTTTTTTATTATATTTAATTTCAGGGGGCTAAAGTCTTAGGCATCAACTAGTTAATAAAAGCGTATTTTGAAACCCTGAAAAGCGAAATTATTTCGATCTTAGATCTGATATTTTTTTTTAATTAAATAAATAAATTATCGTGAAAACAAAATATATTATATCCTAATGTAGACTATTTATCGTAATTATTAACAAATAATTGTATTATTTAAAGTTCCGTCACCTAATTAGTAAAAGTCAATCAATGGAATAAAGTCAAGACAGGCATAATCATGTCGGCCACGCGAGTGTGTACTGACACGACATTGTCTCGTTAATAACTTATCTTTGTCACACATGAAACATGCATTTAATGTCCAACACACTTAAAGCATATTTAGGGCGGACGCAAACCTTAAACAATCGCACAATTGTTGTGCGATTGTCGATTGTTTAGACAATTTAACTGTTTAGTTGCACAACTAAAAATCGAGTATGCGCTCTATATAAGGTCAAAGAAATCGAAGCTATACTAAACAGCTGTGTGTTGGTTTAGTCAAAGGCGTTCTTATACATTTATAACAGTGGTAGTGTTCGCTTTAACATCTTAGCACTGCAGGGCCGGCACGCCCGGTGTAACACCACGACCACACAGAAGACAGACGTGAAATGGAAGCAATTCCGTGTTTCGTCTGATGCGTGTGGTGCCGGAGGCCTAATTTAAATCCTGTACTCTTTTCCACCTTTTTCTTATAAGAAGAGGATGGGAAGGGGAAGTGGCTTTGACGGTGGAGGAGATGCATAGGAAGGGAAAATATTTGCTAATTTATTTATTGATTTCCTCAGGTTATTTCTCTCTTGTTTTTTTTTTTCTTGTTTTGTTATTTATTTTAATTATATGCATATTTGGATTAGATCATAATACTATTTAAATAAATAATTCTTTAAATTACAGCTTGTGTCTTATATAATAAAAATTTTGTTAAACAACATAAATTCAATACTGGACCGACCTTGATTTAATTCTCGTTATATTTGTCTGAATTTATCTGAACTTCATAAGAAATGCGACCGGAACGAATCTCTTGTGATCCATTCAAACATTTACATTGAAGTTGTAACATAAAATACGAGTAAGTCTATCAAGGTTTATTTGTTTTACTCTATTTATAAAATTTGAACGGTAAAATAATTAAATATGACCCCGTATAGCGCGAATACCTTTGACCAAAATATCGCACAATTGTTTAGTCTCCCTTTGATTCCTATGAGATTTTAGTTGTGTTAATAAACAGTTGAATGGGCTGCGAAACAATCGACAATCGCACAACAGTTGTGCGCTTCTATTAGGATCCAATATTGTATAGTCAGTAATAAAAAACATACTAACATTATAAATGCGAAAGTTTAGATGGATGGATGTTTGTTAGAGTTTGTAGCCTAAACGGTTGAACGGATTTTGATGAAATTTGATACAGATGTAGGAGGTCGTCTGGAAATACACATAGGCAATTTTTATTCTACGCGGACGTAGTCGGGCCACAGCTAGTATGTATACATATTTATGAAGGTGACTGTACGCCTTGAGTACAATTAAGCAAGCATATTGGTCGAAAGTTTTATTAACATAGAAATGTTTTGTGATGACAATTTTGCGATCAGATACTCAGTTAAGAAGCGAATACAATTTTATTACTGGACATATAAAGATACATTCAATAAAGTATTATAATGTAATTTCACGGTAATTATGATTAAAGTCATCAAGGAGAAAAGTGAAAGAATCTTCTGGAACGCTTCTTAGGCAAGATGTCCTCGCGTTGACCATTATCTCTGGTTGTCAACGTTTTTGGAGTGCGTAAGTTGCGACAGACGGGTATTCTTATTTTCGCAAGTGTTAATTTTATTATGTTACAAGTTGCGACGCCGCACCGTGTGAGAAGAGCGTAACGTTCTCAAGCTATCGGATCCGATGCGCTGACATTGCTACACTGAGACGTCGCACAACGTTCTTGAGGTTATATTTGAAAATGTTTAAAATCATATTCTAATAACAAACATACAAATCACTAGCTGTGACTCGCGACTTTGCGATCATGAAATAGCCTATTTTACTCACAGATAAATTACCTTACTAACGGTGAAGGAATTTTTAAAATCGGAAGTAGTTTTTGAGTTATTTTAATACATAAATATAAATCTTTCCTCTTTATAATATTTATATAGACTAGCTGTTGCTCGCGATTTCGTCGTTAATATGTTACTCTGAGATAACGTAGTTTTTTAGTACTGAAAGAATTTTTGAAATCGACTCAGTAGTTTTTGCTTTAAAAACATGCAGAAAACAAATCTTTTCTCTTTTATGATAGTAGTATAGATAATTATTTATTTAATGCTAACTGCACTCAGATTTAAAAGAAATAAGATTGCCTTAATAAAATCGTTTAATAAAAATATATCGGACCGTTATACACAGCAATATCATTCCGTTCATCATTTATAATTGAAGATTACCACAAATCATGACGTGTCTAAACCAAATTATAAATTGAGATATTTCAACTAGTTTTTACAACTCACATAAAACGTAAATCAGATATCGTGATCAAGGTAAATAACATAGTTAGTGACCCGTAACAAAAGACGTATATTGTACACAGCAGAGCCAATCACTGTATTGCCTTAACGCTCTTGAACAAATTAATCTGTGTGAACTTTTAGACACAGTTGCACAACGTGTAATAACGTTGATACAACTCGAAGGTAAAATAAATATTTTTATACAGGAGCTATCTACTGGATACAGTATACAAGGTCTTTTGCCTTACGCAAAATATAGTGGTTACATTAAAAGATTTGTCTAAACTACCGCATAGCTGTTGTGTGATTGTCGATTGTTTCGCAGCCAATTCAAATGTTTAGGACAACTAAGAATCGAGTAGAGTACGCACCTAAGCTCATCGGAACCAAGTGAGACTAAACAGTTCCTAACAGGCTTACAATCTGTCATAATCTTTATTGGAATTTGGAGTTTAAACTTGGCCACATTTAAATTTCGTTACAGTATTTGGCTTTATTGTTGTTATACGTAATCTTTTGTGTTGTAATTGATGCCAATCGATAATAATCGAATCACGATTAATTTAACGATATCCAATAAAGTTAGCCAACACCTAATCGATTGAAAACAATATCGATTCGTATCTTCAAACGTGAATTGATACAGATCATGTTACTGGTTGCCCCAGACCTTTGTATCGATTATTTGAAAGGACATTCGATGTTAATGAACAAGATATAGGTATTCAGTATCATATAATTAATATGTAATGTATATAGTTAACAAATAAAAAAAAGATATACTTAATCACATTAGAATTGGCAGTTATGATCAAATAACAAGGTTTTTTTTATATTATAAGGTGGCAAACAAGCGGCCACCTGAAGTGACCACTGCCTATAGACATTCGCAATAGCGGATGCGTTGCCTACCCTTAATCGACGGAGGAGGAGCCGCACATAAATAAGATATTTCATCTTGCTCTGCGTCTCCTCCACCGTTAAATTTAAGTTCTATTTCCATTCTATTCTTATGAGAAAAAGAGTGGGAAGAAAAAGGGACTAAAATTCGGTCTCCGGAACCACACTCATCAGACGAAACGCGGAATTACTCCAACTTCACGCCTGTCTTCTGTGTGGTCATGGTATACACGGGCCGACCTCTAACACTGTTAAAATGGTTTTAAAATATTACATTTCGATTATACTAAATCTAAAATGGAATCATATATCACTCAGATATTATATTACTCATATATCTTTTGCGTTTCTTAATTATTTTTGGTGGGGTATGCAATTATTAGAACAAATATTAAAAGAGAAAGCTTTATCAATTCAAATGCGACTTTGACATTTGACCTTGACAGTCGCCATTTTGTAAATAAAGACGCGGCCATTTTATATTCGAATGTTCGATACCGGCCTTGATTTATTGTTTTAGTCATTTATTTTTATTGTTTATCATATAACGATGATATAAGATTTACTTCCTTGAAAATTAAACTATATCAAATGGCAAGGTTAATAAATATAAAGTATGAAACTCGAAAATTTTGTTTGTTTACGAGTGTATCTTGAATAAGGTCGCTGGTACGAAATACAATAATGGGAAGGTCTTATATCTTCATACCATTTGCGTATTTGATTCTTTCGTGAGAAAATCTACTGAAATAGGCTCTAATTTAATGTTTTAACTCCTAAGTAGAAAGGTAATTTTTAATCCTAGTTATACTGTTAGCATCAAATTATTTTACTTTATTTTATAAGAGAAATCACATAAAATCTGGAATTAAAATACTTGAAATTATACCCTGGAATAGCATAAAAATTACTAACTCTGATTTAATTCAATACAAACGAAGTTCGAGCAATAACTATTTTTTTATTAAACTAATGTCAACATATCACTTCCATTGCTTTATTCAAAATCCTACGTCCTTGGAGTAATTAAATTCTATGACCTTTTGCGGTTGGTCGCGGTGTCGTTGCTTGCGGCTTGCGCCGCGCATGCAGGTTTAACGACACTGCGTGCGCCGGCGACTGGTTCTCACGGGGTCAAGATTATACAGTGAAAGTGACATGTGACGTCAGCTCGTTGCATTGCAGATGCATCAAGATTCTAAACATATTAAGAGTACATAAATCAAAGTGTACAAAAGTTATGAACTTTCTAAACATAAAACATAATCCTGGGACATCGTCAGGGGAGGTAAGGGGTTACCCCCCAGAGGATCGAAATGTAAGATAGATATAAAAACTATCTTACTAATATCATAAATGTAAAAGTTTAGATGGATGGATGGATGTTAGAGTTTGTAGTCTAAAAGCTTTAACGAATTTCAATGAAATTTGGTACAGTTGTAGAGAGTAGGCTGGAAGAACACGTAAGGTACTTACTTTTTTTAAATCCTCGCGGGCGGAGTCACGATCGAAAGCTAGTTTGAAATAAATCAATATTAATAGTAGCTTCCCTCCTTAGACCTAGGCTAATTTAATGGCTAGACCATTACTTTGAAAAATTAAATGATAATGTAGCCAAATAAATGTAGATTTGTAGCTGCACTCCGCAATGATAAAAAAATTCCTACAATATAGGTTAATTAAAATAATTTTAGTACTGCAGTTGTCCTACGACGTAAGTTCCATCAGTCAACCATTCCCTCATTAAAATGGCAAAATATAATCGCGTTTACCTTTAACCTCAATTCAATACGTTTATAAGGATATTTGGTAGTTTTTAAAATAACTTAGGCCAAGTAAGATTACATTTATAAATATCAACATGTTGGAAATAAACTTCCATTTGAAGCCTGATTTATACGTGACATTGTAATACTTTGCTCTTTACCCCTTCTAAATATTGAATGAATTATAGAAATGACATCTAATTTAAAAAGTAATTACAAAAACTAACAAGAAATTCTGTTACATGTATCATAATAGTTGAGAAACATTAGATAATTACAATAAGCCGTGATATAATAATCGATAGCCTAGTTACTCAGTGATCTGTTTACGAGGACCACTTGCTCACTTATCGACATCATAACTTGCATGCAACTTGAGCCTGCTTGGAATGCTTAAGTAACAATAATAAACCTGGTTTGAATCGCTTATTAAGCAATGTTACCTGTTTGTTACCTTGCATCAAATTATGTTACTAAGTGCTTGGGTACCTTTAAGTGTTCAAAGTTTGATTATCAACTTAAGTTAGCACTTATGGCCAAATGCTGAAACGAAATTTAAAGCCTATTGAGTCGCTTGCAATATGATACGTCAAAGTTTTAAATGTGGAAATTTGCACGATCATAGTCACCCATGTCTTAAAAATTAGAATCTATTTGGTAAATTATGAATTACAATTAAAAAAAATAGTAGATTACTTATTTTTTTTAATAGCTTAACTGATGCATTAGTGGATTTTTTACATAAATAAATAAATAAGTTTGCCTTTATTACATATGTACGGCCACTATTGTGCAAGCCTTAATTTCACCGTTTACCTACCCATTACATCGCACCTTGGTATATAGGAACCGGAATAAACGCATGCTAATGTCATAAATTCGACACCAAGTGTCCCACTGAACTTATCTTAATTGGACAAGGTTGTAATAACATCGGCAAACTATAGATTAACCTTAACACTAATAGTTTTACGCAACTTAACCACACTATATCCAACGTACTATGTACATTAAGTGAATAACTTTACCAACAAGCTGTTGCCCGCGACTTCATACACGAAATCTATACAATTATAATAAAGCGTAAACACACACTTCTTTGTTGCCTAAGATGTCAGCAATTACAGCATATTTTTGAATATTTTTTAATAAAAAGCCCAACACTTGCGTCACGCTTTAGGCTATATATTTCACGCCATTAAACTTAGGGGGTAAATATTTTGGATAAAAACACTAATCAGGGAAAGAGACCATAAGTTGCTGCCAACATCAAGGAAGCAAGATTGCCATGGTTGTTTGACATTTGATATTGAGATTATAATTTGACACATGTAAACAACAAAATAAAATTTCCAAAAATCTATGCGGATGAAGTCGCACGGGAACAACTAGTATTAAGATAAAAAAGTAGCCTATAACATGCCCGTCTATGTCAGCAACCCTACAGTTAAAGTCCGCGGAACAAAGGCGGCTTGCGGACAGACAGACAAAAAAAAATTAAAAGCGATATTTGTTATTAGCAACGCAAATACATCTTCCCGAAATCAGGAATTTTTCTTTTGATGTTACAAACAGATTCCAATTTTATTATATGTGTGGAATTAGATAAGTATCTAGATGAAAACTGAGCAAATAAGCTCTGTTTTAATGTAAGTTTTAAAGGTTAACTACTTAATTCTACAGTTTATAAGAATGTTTTATATAAAAACATAAAAATCCTAGACAAAACTTTCAATATCAAAGTAAACAAACTGAATTTAATAATGTAATAGTTAATTGTACTAAAAGTCATAAACTTGGTGTAAACGCGCATTTCCTTACACTGAAAAACTTCTTTTTCTGTAACCTCTTTAACAATAACGTTATTATTTCAAAAAGTTACAGAAAACAATACTCTTAAACATATTAAATAGCATTATAACTGCGTATTGTGCTTATAAAAGCGTTATACGAGTAAATACTCATTGTTAAATAACAGACTCCTTCAGTTAACAATAAGCGGTTACAAAGCGTAGCTTTAAGTCTCTTGTATAACATGTT
Source organism: Papilio polytes (assembly GCF_000836215.1). Taxonomy (NCBI): domain Eukaryota; kingdom Metazoa; phylum Arthropoda; class Insecta; order Lepidoptera; family Papilionidae; genus Papilio; species Papilio polytes. The sequence continues at coordinate 725,332 of NW_013525046.1, read as the reverse complement.
ACAAGTGTGAACACTCTCTACGGGTAATGTGTGAACACGCTCTAACAATGCACTTTTATCACTACATTGTTTACAGTCGAGGACGTTATTTTCCTACCCACTTAAATTATGTAGCGTAATTAAATCCAAATCTTCTCATAGCAACAAATTAATCAATAGTTCTGATAAAGCTATGATATGAGAGCGTAAATGGGAAGCTTATTAAATTCTTTGACTATGATACTATGTCACACGTAAAGTACGACCTTGGATATGTCCTTTCTAATGGCTTATGTACGGATTTGTATCACTTGAATGTAATTACATTTATTGAATGTAACATAGCTGCACCAATTCGTCATCATGATTAACTTGTTTGTTGACAGCTTTTTTACTGTTAAAATCTACACACAAACCTTATTTAGGCTAAGAAATAGAGGTGCTACAATATTAATAACAACTAGAATCTATGTGTTTTAATATTTTATAAAGTTACAGACGTTTATGGCAAAAGGTAAACTGTAAAGTTCAACTGGCGGTTAACATTTTTGCCTACACACGCACAATTTTAACTTAACTGTGTTAGCTTTTTAACTATTTTGATGTATTCTGTATTCTTGAAGGTTATTTAGTCTGTGCTATAAATCAATACAATTTGTCATAATTTGAAATAACGATATAAGCTTTGTAATGGTGATCCAACACTTTATTTCAATATTTAAGTCATGGTTTTAAAATGTCGTAATTGTGCTTGTTATGTTAATAATCGGATAGTAGTCAGATGTCAAAATAAGGGTGTTACATTGGCTCGACGACACGACGGCCATATTGGTAGTGGCGTTGATACATGATTATCGGTAAGGTTATTTTGTGCAAATTGGAGGAAAATATAAGAGGTGAAGAAGACTATATTTTATTAAAGCATAACAAGGCTGTGAAGCCAATAACTGTGAACATTATAATATGCTATAACCAATTATTTCAACAAAAATATGAGCAGTTTTACTCCTCTTAAAAACAAACTTATATTTATCCATCCAAATAAAACAAGTTCCACTTATCCTGAGTTATAGTTGCAAACCAGTTGTGATTACCATAAAACCATAAGTAACTACGGAAACTTCATAAGAAGGAAAAGCCCTGAACTGCCCTTCGAAGTTTTCGCCATACTCAAGAATGAGACGTACATTGCTGTCGATCTACATTACAAATAACTACGACATGACCAACAAGGCAATGGAATGTCGACGATGCGATTTCGATCCGATTATACTACGTGCAAGGTTGCATGACATGTCAGAACATACTGACATTTCATATTAAGTATGTCTCGTATGTTTGTAACTTTGTTAAAAGGATTTCAAAATTATATAGTACTTTGTCTATTTATTCTATAAAATATTTTAAATTACTTGGGGTTTTATAATGTTTTCTAATTGCCATACCACACTACCATATACAAAAATAATAAGTGCAAAAAAACTTCTTTAAACACTTATCAGGCATTTGTTTTTCAGCGAACAGAATGTGTACTTACCTGAAAAAAAGAAAATTATAATTAATGATTTATAAATACTAGCAATCGCTTTTGAATCCATCCGCGTGTTTTAAAAATAAACTAGAGCAATTAGCCTCTGTGTGCCTGTTTATGGAGATCCAGTCAACAGTCTAGGAAATTTTTAGGAGACTTTTCAACGAACATCCATACATACAAACTTTCGGATTATAACATTAGTAAGATTATAAAAAAATAACTTAAGGTCTCCATACATTATGTAAAGAAAATCCAATTAGTACAACTAGTAATAAATTATTCCATATTAGCAAATATTTGAACCATTAACCTTACTCTAGTTTTGATTGTAATAATTATGTTCATTCGCCGCAAGCGATGCGTACTTTTGTATTACGCCACAGTGGAACCGCGCCTTAACCGTGTTAATTTCACATAGGTATGTGAATCACATGCCAATTGAGACAGATTTCACCACTGTACTTATATTTTTCAAAAATAGAGTGAAAAAATAAAAACGTGTTTATCTTACTAATATTATAAATGCGAAAGTTTATATGGATGGATGGATGGATGGATGTTTTTAGCCTAAACGGCTAAACGGATCTCGATGAAATTTCGTATAGATGTAGAGGATAGTCTGGAAGAACACATAGGCTAATCACTTTTGTTTTTTTTTAATTCCACGCGAATGTAGTTGCGGGCGAAAGGTAGTTAAGAAATAAGTTAGATCGATTAATTTTTGAGAACCAAATTCTGAAAGATCAAAATTTGCTCGTAAACTTTTAACTTAGGTACAGATGTTAATTATAATACTTTCAACTGACATTAATATCGACATTTTGTTAAGAATAATTATTGCAACCAGAAAGTAGTGTTTAGAAGGAATCGCAACTAGTATACATAGTTACAATTTACATAATACACACAATAAATCTTTCAAGAATACACATACACAGGATCTTTAAGTACTTGTAGAGTTTTGCGGTTCAATAACTAACGGTAACATTTGTAATTACTCAACAAACATGATATCTAGTTCTGATTGTATACAGTTACATAAGAACGCAACTGTAACTGTAATTCAATATTTAAGAATATACGAAACAAAGGTATATTTCTTATTAAAACAAAGCCTAGTTACTTGACTTGGTTTTACCTCAACAGCCTCTATAGTGTAGTAAGGACATAAATGAATAAAAATTTGTACAAAAGTTGTAAAAAGTAGAAAAGACAGCTGCTCTATTACTATTTGCCACCTTCTCACGCGCTTACTATCTGCAACTTCATCTGCTCGGAATAAAAAAAATTTAGTTAGTCAGTTGCTTTTAACTTTCAGACAATGTCCTACATCTGTGTCAAATTTCGTCAAACCCGTTTAAAAGATGCGTTGTAATAAACATTCGCCTATCCAAACATTGAAACATCTATCCCATAGATAACAAAGATAGTGGAAGACCGAAGAAAGTATAGACGAAAGAAGATATTCTTAAGGAAGGGAATGAATTTAGATATGATGCCTGATAAAGATGTATGAAGCAGTACTGTACCCTCCGTGAGGATAAGGGCTGATGTTGTTTACTTAATAAGAACTAAATAACCACTTACATATAAAGATACTTTTCAAATAAAGTATTAATACTCCATTATTTTACTAACTAAAGTTCGATAAATAGTAAAGATGCAAAGTATCCCTGTATCTTCAATTGTCTTCACTTTAACACTATTCGTAACTAATTAATGTAGCACAAGGATTATGCAACAAAAGAAAGAAAAAAAGACATAAACTGTACAAAAAAGAATACGGACCAAGAGTCTGTAGATGTTGATTTTAAAAAAAGAAACACTATCCGTAGAATGACAAGCTCTAAAGCAGTGAGAATTACGTAACAGAACTAGATGACCGTAGGGCTCCGTAACCAACCGGTCTGAAGGGCGGAATGTAGAGCAGGGGTCTTGCACCATTAAATTATTAAGCAATGAGATATTACGTACTGTCTAGTGTATATATATAGTGGGGAATTTTATTAGTCTGTGTGTCATATACATATCTAATTTCTAACAGTCAATTCACATTGCATTTAAATATAACTCTATACTTAATATAATAAAGCGTAAACACACACTTCTTTGTTGCCTAAGATGTCAGCAATTACAGCATATTTTTTAAATAATTCTTTTTTTAATAAAAAGCCCTACACTTACGTCACGCTTTAAGCTATATATTTTCACGCCATTAAACTTAGGGGGTAAACATTATGGATAAAATCCCTAATGTGGGAAAGAGACCATAAGATGCTGCCAACATTAAGGAAACAAGATTGCCAAGGTTTGTCATGTCATGTCATTTTGACATTTGCTATTGATAATTTGAGAAATGTAAACAATGAAATAAACTTTTCATAATTTCATGCGAAGTGGCGTGGGAACAGCTAGTTAAATTTATTTTTCAACTACTTAATTGTCGTTATATGAAAATTAAATTAGCAATGAAAAAAACAAATGAATGAAGAATTACGAAGAACGCGACAGTTTAGATGTGATCTAAATGTCTAGCCGTTAACTATACTCTATGAATTACATAATTTAACTTCACCAGCGACTGGAAAGATGGAAAATTACAAAGTACAGATCTTTGACAAGGAAATGGTAGTTACCGCGCTCTAGATGACAACCATCTGAAAGTCCGCCAAGCTTTATCGTCTGAAATTATGCAAATCAATCCGACACTCTACATTTAATTGATTTCTATATCAAATTACTATATAAAAGTACAACTTAGTTCTTACTGCAACTTAGTTTTATCTAAGCAAGAACAAGTTCTACATACTGTAGGAACTATTCTAAAATTTATTAAATTCTCGCATCTTGATATCGAATAATTCCTTTCTTATAGTCATACTTTGATTTCTATTTTTGGCTCAAGAAAACTTTTTCAATAGCGATGTATTTATCTCTAAAGGCAAGAAGTCCAACAAGAAATAAAGTTTTTTATTACTTATTTCTGGTCTCGACAAGGCTACAGTAACAAAGCCACAATACCTGAGGTGCCTCTAGAGAATTTATTGCACTTTGTGTAGAGGCCTTCTCAGATAAACATCTCTTATCTGAATTTTACACGTAATGAATGGTCTAGCGTTGAAAAACGCTATAAAACGTATGCACTAGGTTATAAAAGAACTAGAAATAAATTATAAATACGCCTTTAAATATGTATGTATACCGATTATAACAGCATTTATACATCGTTTGAATCAAGTAAAACTGAATTGTGTTGAATGTCGTAGAGTATATGCGTTTATGTCTTTTATATGACACTTTTCAATGACACAAATAATTAATGTTTACGATATTGTTTTTCTGCGATAAAACTTAAGAAAACAATTAACTCAATATTGATGTAAACGTGAACTAAATAAACTAAGCTATTCAATACTTTATGTATGAAAAAGCTTCATCAGAAATGCGAAAAATGACAACCGTCCGTGAGATGATTTCCATTTTCGTAACAAAACCTCAAAAAATACACTTGCATGTTAATGTTCAACAAGCCATACAAAGTTGTGTAATCTCTTTCACTTTCTGGAAACAACGGACAATGTCATTAACATTATTTTCTCTACAATTCTCACGATTTTACTTCCTTGAGTTCAACGTCAATGAAACAATAACTGTAGTATTTGTTTACTGACTCATAATTAATGAAAACTGTTCAAAACGTAGTTCATATCATAAAGTAAATGAGCAAGCGGCCACTTGTATTTTGGTCGTTAGAGAACGCTGACCAACATCGTTATCGTATATATCGTCAACTGTGTTAAGTACGTTTAACGGATAACGGGACGCACAGAAAGGACATTTCCCCTTCCTATGTGTCCCTAATTTAATTATATCTATAACTAGCTAGTTCCCACACGGCTTCATCCACATGAAATTATAAAAACTTTATTTACATTTGTCAAATTCTCAGTTGCAAATGTCAAAATACCTTTTACCTTATTATAGCAATCTTGCTTCCTTGATGTTGGCAGCAACTTTTGGTCTCTTTCCCACGTTAGGGTTTTTATACAAAATATTTACTGCCTAAGTATAATGGCGTGAAAATAAATAGGTTAAAGCGTGACGTAAGTGTAGAGCTTTTTATTAAAAAAAGGATTATTCAAAAATATGCTGTAATTGACATTTTAGGTAACAAAGAAGTGTGTGTTTACGCTTTATTACATTAGTATAGATTAACATATTTGAAACGCCAAAAGACTGTATAAAAATACAACTGTCGTTCACTACTAGTATAGATCCTTTTATTTGAGGTAATTTTTAGAAGATATACGACATTAAACAGTTCTATTACTAAAATCAACCAAAAAAAATGGGACCTACCTGCAAGCATTACCTTTAGGATAAAAAAAGAATTATCAAAATCGGTCCACTAGCGCCGTAACATAAAAAAAACATACAGACGAATTGAGTCCCTCCTTCTTTTGGGAAGTCGGTCAAAAACGATATCTATCATCATTTTTGCAGTATTTAGATTTATACTAAAATTTTTGACATTACCAGAACATTTCTGACAATATCCAAGAAGGAACAAATTAATATTGACAAATTACTTAAGTAACATGTCATTTACTCGTTAGTTTCGGATAATTAGTCTGTCACACGCTATTGCCTTTGCCACTTCCGAATACCTCCTCATATGTTTAATTGCTTCATTTGTTAATTTACAAATTAATATATGTCAAATGTAATTGTATGTTCGTCATTTACTTGTATCTACTCGACCGCGACTCCGTCATCATGGACGTAAAATAACAAAAGGAAGTTGCCTAGTTCTTCCAGACTATCCTATACATCTATGCTACGTAGAGATCCGTTCAGTAGTTTAGGCTACAAACTCTAACAAACATAAATCTAAACTTTCGCATTTATAATATTAGTGAGATTATAAGAATAAGAATATCTTTATTGCTCACCAATGTTAATTACATAAATCAGTGTTGCTTTGACGACTTAACTAGGATTCCTGATTTTAAGTAGCCAAGGACTTCCCTTACAAAGTGATACATTTTTGGTGAGAAATTAAAAGAAAATTAACTATTATCTGTTAAAATCTATATATGAACTGTTAAATATAATTTAAACACTTTACTTATGTAAAGAATAGAATTTAATAAACACAAGTCATCTTATATGCGCAAAATACTCTGTAACTTGATAACTTAAGCGGTCTCGTCAAAAGTCTTGCTAGCTTCTAGTTTTATTAGTGTTTTCAAGTTGGTAACTTAGATCATTAAAGCTCGTGCCGTCGCCCGCCAACTTATTAAACGCCAACTTGACGTAACTTAACTCGTTGCACCACTTGCACAGGTGTGTTAGATAAGTTAATGTCACTTACATCTTTTACGACGTGCCGCAAACATTTTTGTTAACTTGTCTTTTATCACTATTTTATTTTTACAGAGCCTTTTATTATCTTACTTCTTACTAATATAAATATAAAATGACGAGGTGGATAGATGGATGGATGTTTTTACTACGTATCTCCGTAACAGATCAACGGGTCTAGTTTAAATTTGGCACAGATGTAGAACATAATCCTTGGCTGACAAGCAGTACGGATACAGCCAAAGAGGTTGCAACTGGCCACCAAGACGTTTGCATTGTTTTTTATTAAAAAGTAGTGGAAAAACAATAGAAGAAAAATAGACGCTTACAAGTTGTAATCGCCGGATAGTTTTGCAATTTGTAAAAATGTAAATAAGCTTGAATAAAAGTAAATAAATTGAATACAATGAAAAATATGTTTTAATTAGAAGAAGTTTTAGTTTTGTATTTTTGGCTACCGCGCTGTCGGTGACAAGTTAAACACACATATTAATATTTTTTTAATTCCGAGCGGACAGTCGCGTGAAATAGCTAATCTGTCATAATTTCTTTAAACTTAAAACCATGTGAAAGTATAGAAACATTTAAAAACTCGCAACACATAAATGTGTTGGCAAATCTATAACTAAAGACGCTGAGAAGGTTTTTGCGGCGGTTTTCCCCGAGCGGTTCCCAAGCGTGGGAGCTAAGTAAGTAATATGTTATTGTGCCGTTAGTGTCCCAGCAAGGCTGCATTACGGCTATTGCCTTAATTACTTATGACAATGAAAAGTGTGACTGTAATTTAATATTAATTAAGTTTCATTTAAGTAATAATTGTGAAATAGCGCTAATTATATAAAGATGGTAAGTGGATAGTGGTTGCAACTAAATCCCTGGCCGTCAACAGGGGTGAAGTAGGGCAGATGCCTAAAAAACTACATAGTAGTTTGAATAACAACTTATTATTGAAGATAATCGCCTGTAAACCTAGTCTAGATCATCGACTGGCAATGCCCTAGACTACAACTTTTAACCTGCCGCACTAACAATCGCTTAATTGTTACATAAACAACTCTTAGAGGTTATAATAACTCTCTTAGTGAGAACGATTTTATAGTTAAAAAATAAACAAACACGTATAGAAAGTTTTTGTTTTTTGTAACAAATGTATTAGAAAACACGTGAAAGATGCGAATGTGTCGCAAAAACTGCAACATCAAAGTGGAGATGACATCTCGCAATCTGTCAACATGCATGCGTATGCGTGATTTATGTATGCGCAGGTCGCGTTATGTTATCTTACATTAAAGCTGACCTGCGCCTGCGCCGGCGACTCGTAACTTTTAACTTATAAATAGAATAGAACGGCGCTAAGCGCATCTTCAAAGTCGATGTTTGCCAGTTTTATTATACTATTGGGTTAATGGATTGAATTGATACAAGATTTACTAATCTTAACTTAAAAAACTAAAGATTTGACTTAAAAATCTCTTAGGGTGAGTTGCACCATATCGCCGGTTACCGTTAAAGTTAAAATTATTTAAAATGGTAATATTTGGAATAATCTTAAAATTTACTAAGGATGAGTTACATTAACTAACTATAAACCTTAACCAGCACATTCCCGATGGTTACGTCTTCGGATGTTCATGATATTCGCTACACCAGTTTTGCGCTGGTCAAAATGACGTCATATTTGACACTAATCATAACCGCCCGATTTTGGGCGGTTATAGTTAGCGTTACGGTTAGTGTCAGTTCGGTAGTGTCAACTGTCACAAGCTCTTATCTTCAAAAGCACAAATAATGGAAAAAGTAATGGAAAAAGAAAATATCTACTATTATCCTATACATAATCCAGAAGAATAAAGTCTTGCGTGCTCGGAAATAATGGATTTCCAAGATGGAACTCGAAATTTGGCCAAACATTCAGTTTGGACAAATTTCGAGTGTCTAAGGCCATAGCAACAGCGCTTGTCCCTTTTCTCTTATTTAAAAAAATGTCCTCTATAAAAGGTCAATTTATAATATGCATTGACAGGACAATTTATAATATGGAAAATAAATAAGATGCATTTATATTTGTATAATTTTATTGCTTCATTTTTGCTACATATTTGAGTAGTAAAGTAAATACAGTTTCAATAATGGCCCAAACTAGTTTATTTTCACAAGAGTTTGCCATTTTCTCCATCTTCGTGGGCAAAAAGTTTATTTCACTATAAAATAGCATGCGTATGATACATAAATATAATCGGCGAAACATGAATTTCCAAACATTTTAATTAACGTAAATGTCATTCTTGACACCAACTTGACACTTTAGTGACATTCAGGTTTAAATGTTTCCATTGTAAAAACGAAAAACACATAAAACCTCTGTGAGAATATGTTTTTGCACTTGTAACCCTATTATAACTTTTACGATAACCAGCGATTTGATGCAACTCACCCTTAAACTATTGTCTTAACTTAATCTAGGTCTTTATTATATTTCGTAACTTAGTTTTAAAATGTGTAATTCAAGGTCATACTTGATCCGGGGCGCTTTGTGGCACAACACGGCCCAGTTCTCAAGCTTAGGGACCCGGAAATATGACGGTCACGACATTTTACTCCTACATACAATACATTACGATTTATCTAAGAGGTAACAAACGAAATTTGCAAGCTTGCGTAACACATTAACAAAGACATTAAAAACTGTACTATATTCGACTTCTAATGTGAAGTTTACAAGACATTTTGTTTTAATATTGTGATACTATTAACACATTCAGTGCTGCAAAGATTTTCACACATATCGTGGACACATCGAGAGCCGGTCAACGTATTAAAAGGTGAAACAGACTGGAAAATGATGTGAAAATGTTTTACAATACTTCAATTCCTGATTCTTATTTGTAAATTAATCTAGATTCTGGAGTAATAGTAATTTAACAGCGGAATGCAATCAGCTGACGGAGTCACCAGTACAGCGATGTTACTAAAGCGACAAAAACAGGCAATCAGAGCTAACTGCACTGTGACGTCATCGAAATATTGAAATATATACTGTAATCAATTTATGAGACACCTCGCCTGTTCTCTATTGATTTATATAACAAGTTTAACAAGTAATTAGTTTATTAAAACACTGGCTGTTCCCGTGCGGCTTCATCCGCATGAAATTATAAAAAAATTATTTTATTGTTTACATTTGTCAACTTATCAATAGCAAATGTCAAAATGACATGACATGACAAACCTTAGCAATCTTACTTTCTTGATGTTGGCAGCAACTTATGGTCTCTTTCCCACATTAGGGTTTTTATCCAAAACATTTACCCCTAAGTCTAATGTCGTGGAAATATAGCCTAAAGCGTGACGTGTAGGGCTTTTTATTAAAAAAAGGATTATTAAAAAATATGCTGTAATTGCAATCTTAGGCAACAAAGAGGTGTGTGTTTACGCTTTATTATAATAGTATAGATTTATGTCTTAATTGTAAGAAAAACCCTCTGGTTTCTTGTAACTTTTTAGTTTACTGATTCCAAACTCACTATTAAATAACTCCATTATATCCTTATATTAAAAACTGATCCCATTTAGACAAGATAAATTCGATTTCTTTTTCTACGTGTATAGTTAACAAGGTATTTTCTTTTTAATTTAATATTCTCGTGATTTGATCGCAGGAGTTTGGATATTTATTCTTGTTTGTTTCTAAAAGTAATATTATTAGAATGTATTGCATTTATTCTTCCTTAAGCAATGATTACGCGTACATAATTATTGTGTACAGCACAGAAGCAACGACCTTTACCTGTGGAAAGTATTTATTCTCTAATGATAATGATGATTATATGTCAATTCTGAGTATTAACTACATCGTACACCTACTCTTGAATTATTTGTAAAATCTTTAGTTGGAAATCTCTATAGACAGGTTATAAAACAGGTAAGGATTCGACTTGATGGAATATACAAAACTTCAAGGGGCCAGTTTAAGTCGGAATGATACAAAAGATGTCATTCCCAAAACACGATCTGTCCATTTATAGAGATCAGTTACATTGCTTTAATCGTAGATGTTTTCTTTTTTTAGTAAACAACCGAAAATTAGGGGCCAGTTCGTTTCTGTAATAGAGTGTAATGAAATCCTGTTGTCTTTTTAAAAAAAATAATTGTCATTAAAACGAACGAAAATTAGCTGCCAGTTCGTTTCTGTAATAGAGTGTAATGAACCCTTGTTATCTTTTTTTTTATTAATAAATTGTCTTTAAAATTGTAAAAGGCCTTTTCGAATGCCAATCTTTTAGTGTCCCTCTAGTAATACATGAGAAATGCGAAAAAGTATGTCACGATAATTTAGAACATTTCTTGTCTGTGCCAACCGATTACCTTAAAACGAACTGGCTCAGTTGCAGTAAAAAGAGTCGTAGAAAAAATTCACTAAAGATAAATAAATTGAGTCACCTAAGAGTAATTAGAAAAGTCAACGCTGAATAATCGATTTTATCAAATTTGTTTTAAGTAAACGAAGACATCTAGTCTAAATCATATACCATAAAGATATTTCCATAAATTTGCAAAAAGAATATATCTCTTCATAACTTAAAACATATTATTATGATAAAAATTTCTACAATGATCAACCAATGAAAACTTAATAAAATCTGATTATTTTAAATCAGAAATAGTGAAGTTATGTAACGTTAATAACGTTAACGTTAGTTGATAACAGGTGGTAACTAGTCTACGACTATTAACTCTATTTCTGTCACCGCTTTTCACTAACGTTTGGAAACAGTTAGTACATACACGTACTTGCGTTTCTATTGCGTATACGTTTTGAGTTTTACTCATAAAGTCATTACTTTGTACAGTAATTATTAATAATAGAAATAACCTTGTTGTTTATATTGTAAATGCTTAGTTTAAACAATTAAACTAAGATTCTTTGCTATGAAATGTCTGGTTTTCTTGTTTAATTAAATATTATTTATTTAAAACACATGTTTTAATATAAATTAATTTTTGTAATTTGTAAAATATGAAGTGAATCTGAAATAAATGAGATCGTAAAATATTTGAGAAACATATCGAGATACACACAGATTAAAATTCAGTATTTTATATGTACTAAGTTCATGTTGAGATTCGATATAAATTTAGTAAGAGGGTCATTGAACCGGACCAGCAATTGTCCTTTCTAACCGTACCTAGGTACAGCTAGCAGAAACAAGTACTTAGGTACAGTCAGCAGTTGCCCAATCTACCGAGTGCCACAATTATCTCAATGGAAAATTTGCATTTAAACCGGAATTGTTGCTATAATTTTTGCGATTACAAATTCAATCAGAAAAAGATTACAAACAGTTACTACGATAATAACACACTACTAAATGATTAAATTGAATAAAATACAAACTTTTAAAACAAACTGCCTTATGGCCTAAAGGTTTGGGGTACGGACTACCGATCTTGCGGTCGACGGTTCGAATCCCGCCATTCGACTATCGTCGTGAACCATATCCTAGCACAAGCCTAAAGCTTAGTTGGAATGGTAATGGGAATTATTAGTAAATTAACAAATATCTACTGATGTTAAAAAAAAAACTTTAATAATATAATTAAATGTTATTAATAAATTCTTTTCTATATTCTATTCAGCTTGTGTTCAAAGCAAATAAAAAAAAATTCTAGGTTGCAAAAGCTTTGAAATAATTTTAACAATTATAACATAGCAACAATGTTTAAATATAAAACGAGTTTATCAGAATGATCTGGAAACAGACATTCGAAATGCCCCGACCTACAAACAAGGCACACAATAAGTTCACACAAAATGTCTTACTCACTGCCCACAAATGCTGGCAATGCAATTACATTCTGCACGCAGACGAACTAAAGATAAATAAGCATGAAGTAGTTTCAGCAATAACTTCTTTGTTAATTATCTGAATTTAACGAACAGTTTCTTGTAATATTTTACCTAATATATCTTAATTGTTATTTAAAAATGGAGTAAAACTAAGCTTCGACTGTTGACTGTTAAAGACATCAACGCGTTTAAAAATAATGCCAATTTACTTGGGAAATACTTTGTAAACAATTTGCCTTAATTATTAAGAAATGTAGTTAAAATTTATAAAAGTGTATTTCGTTAAAAATTTACGTATTTTTTATTCATTTATTTGATTATGGTTTAAGGATCACGGCTCACTGAAACTATACATAATTTATCGAATCACTGAATTCACAGTTCACAAAAATAAATTATCCAAAAATTTCTTGTTTAATTTGGTGTTCCTGAAACCACGATTATTACTATAAAAATATACAATTAATAGTTTATGGAAGTAACAAAATTCATTAAGAAAAAAAAATATTTTCACTTTCCTCCGAAGCTTTTTTAAACATAGCAAAATAATTTTAATAATTAATTATGTATATTAATGTATTTAAATAATTCCAATCAACTTTTATAATAACACATCAATCCTATAAATCACTTAATTTTGACACTTACGTAAATTTTGGCGGTCATTTTGTTGGTGAACTGTCAACTGTCACTTGTCACTCGCGAGCGGGGCGCATGCGCGGTGTGCGCGCGGAGAATGGCGGCGGCGGGCACGCGCGCAATATATACCCTCCCACCAAACGCGTTATTATATTAATTACGTTTGAATTTTCACTGCAAAGACACCAATCGATCTGGATCTAACACTTCCTATTTCCATAATCCAGAATCCAACAACAATTTGTCTGGAGAAAGTAGAAAAAAACTTTCCACACTTAAACATTGGAAAATTTCTTCTAAATAAAATTGAAAAAAATAACCTACAAATGTAGTATACATACATATTCAAATAACTTAATCTATGACAATACCAAAAACTCAACATTATGTCGATATTTAAACTTATGTTTAAACACTCAAATAAGAAATAAATTACAATGAATAGTTACTTAACGATTTATCCTGTGGTCAATGCACAGAATAATTACGACGGATCTCTTTAATTTTACCGTCAAACTTTCGATATTCACATTATTTAACAATTAAACAATCGAGAAAAAATAGAACCATTCAAGTTTAAAGTTAAGAACGTAATTTCTAATCGTAATATACATTAAAAAGATTAGGCCATTTACGTTAATTATTTACAAAAGATAAATTAAGATAAGATGATAAATAAAAAAGATAAAAAATGTATTTCCACTTAGACTATAATTACGTATAATAACGACTATGAGGTAGGTAGCAACGAAAATTGTGCAACAGATCAACATTGGCGGAGTTCATTATTCATTCAGCTGTGTTTGGCGCCCACTTCGGAGGCTATATGTTTGCTAAATATATTAAATGCTTTATGTGCAACGTGGGATAAAAGAATATATTCATGCGGCGTAGGCAGCGACCACAAAGTACCAGTTAACACGGGGGACTTTATAAGTCAATGGTTCCATGATGAAAATTTGAACAAAACAAACACAATGCCAATGTAAATATACGTATATAAACGTGTAGTAACAGCATAAACATCATTATCATTTCCCTTAACGGATATCTAGTATAGTTTTTAAGTCAAGTGACAAAAGAGTAAGAGGTCTCTAACTGAAAAACGTGGCAAAGAGTATCTGTAATCGACAGTAGAGAGGAATAAATATATTTTCATTGCCATCCATCCCTTCCCCCACCTAATCTACTTCGAAAATATGTAAAGGTCTAAGACCTTTGTAGAAAATATTGTAATATTTTTTTCCTGTGACGCATAACTTTCGCTGTAACATTAATTCGGGCAACGATCACACGCAGACGTGATTATGTCGCGAAAGTTATTCCCATAGTAATTAAAATTTCTTAAAACATTAAAACTTTTTTATTACGTATTTAATTGTGTACTTAAATACCGAATAACTATTATCTTCTTAACTAGATCATAAAGTAAAAATAAACAACTTTATGTTTCATTTGATACTGTGAAAAACATACTCTTTGTCCCATTTTTTTATTTTTCCGAAGATTTTTTTATCTGTAACCGGATGCAATTTCATTAGTACATTGGTACCCCATCCGCGGCGTTCACTTAACATAAGTGTTGCCTCACTTTCACACAAGGTTAAGTTTCAATGACCCACACAAGTTTTCAGTACATACTGGGTACTTTGAAACATTCGTAACACGTACCTCGCAACTATGACTTATTTAAATAATAATTACAGATACTTAACCTTTATACAAAAAAAAGAATTGTTTAGTGACGAAATATCTTCATAATTAGTCATAAACTGAAAATATACATTGATATAAATACGTTATTTGATTCGGAAAAACTATCTCTATATACTTTTATCATTTATTTAAAATAACAAGAAAACTAACGCAATGATGTCGCTGTTGGAGTCGAAAATCGATCGTAACATAAAATAAAATCAAATCTAACATAATCTGACAAATACGCTTTAAAAGTCCGCCAGACTAGAAGAATGATAGAGGCAGCAAAAAAATAATGTTTTTATCAAAGGTATTGTAGCCGGACGGACAAGGGCATTGAAGTATTAGCACACAAAGCAAGGCCGGAGCGTGTCCGGCTGTCCGGCTGTCCAACTCTATGAATCATTACAACTATATGTACGTATTTACACCACCCAGCAATGTAAATTTTTTCATTACTAGCTTTCGCATGTGTTTATGTCCGTGAGAAATTGAAAAAACAACATTAAATAGCCTACATATTCTTACAGACTATCTTCTACATCTAACTATGTCAAATTTAATCTAGATTCGTTCAACAGTTTAGGACTACAAACTCTAACAAACATCCATCCATCTAAACTTTCGCATTTATAATTTTAGTTATAAAATGGATAATAGTAAGAAAACGCATACCAATCTTTTATCTAAAACATACAACAATTGTGAAATCATAGTCTATATTAAACTGCATGTCGAACTAGTTTTTTAACAATTAAATTTAAATTGCCTTGACTCGATACGTCTTTCTCTCAAGTCGTGAGTTCTGTGGAGGGCGGGGCGGTGTAGCCGGGCAGGCCGTACAGGCCGGATGTGCGACCCCACGCTTTAAAGTAAATCGGTTTTAGAAAGATTTCGCAGAACACAGTCTATCTCTTTAGGTAACAAGCATAAACATTCTCGTAGTATTGAAGTATTTCTTCCAACTTTACGCGAAGATATCGTAAATCGTTAAGATTGTAATACATATGAATTATTAATGATCGAACACATAACACTCACAGTATTAAGTTTAGATCATTGCTTCCATTCAGTAACAATTTACAATTAGGACAATAATATGGAGTGGTGCCAACGCTTTTCCTTCGTTTACCGCACTTACGCAAGATCAAACAAGACTTTATTGCTACATGCTACACTTATATAGTAGAAAATATTTTTATTACTATCTATATAACCGTTAAAGACATCTACAGAAGATATAAAATAAAAATATAAACTCAAAATCTTTTATCATAAAATAATATCTTATATTCATAAAATACCAAGTAATAGATAATTGTCATATTCTGTTTTACTTATCAAAGCAAACCTTTTTAATTTTTTTAAATATCGTTACAAATAAAAAGCATTCCAATTTCAAATGTAATTTATTTGCATCTTTTAACACCTTAATGATTGCTCAATTTCCCTCGTTTACAAATTGGCGCGCAGAATAGTTAGCATTTGACATATGTCAAGACGCCATTATTGTTGAGGCAAATGCATTGATTATTCAGCCAGTAGGTTTGTTACGATACGTTCGGAAACCGAGACGAATAACTTTGCCGCGGGCCGCATCGCAAGTTGAACAATACAATTTTGGATTTACATTCAATTGAAACAGATTTGAACTCTATTCACTTGTATTAGAACGTGTGTTTGTACAATTGTACTTTGTATTTGTTTAGGACATGCGTTTAAGTTGCCACATTGAGCCGCTGTTCTAGATATGTCAAGGACTGTTTGCAAAATTACTTTTTTCGATACACGTACTCTCATCTAAACCTGATTGTGTGTGCAGTTACATTTGAACAGGCTAAGATCAATGACTTTTAATGTTTTGATTTATCGATTTACGTTCCGTTCAATGTGTGGTTGTGTATAGATAGTAGGTCTCATTGATCGCTACAAAAATCGATTCACACCTACAATCTACAGACTAGAGGAAGTGACGCCCTCGTGCAATTCATTCCCACATCTTTGACCAGATAGATCCTTGTTGTAGGTGAACTACCACGCTGCAATAAGAGGGACCACCATGCCTGGTTTCGAAACTGATTCCTTGGTGAAAAGTTAACAGCGTATTGTTTATCTACTTGCTGTCTATTACCTTAATATTTATTAATTTAGAAGAACGAAAAATTTAATACAAAATCATTTATATAATAAAAGCAATAACGTTAACATTTCCTTGAACTTTACATTGGTCTTATTTTTTTATTAATAGCACAATTTATAATGCCATCTTTATTAATTACATCCGAATACAGTTTCCTTAATATATTAAAATAAATACATACAAATCAAATAATTACTAATTCATTATATGGTCAAATAATGTGACTCAGTTTTTTATGTTTAGGACAGATTAAAAAAACCGGATCTTATTGCAATAAGAATTGTTTCAAAAGTAAAAGTGATACTGTTGTGGAGCTAGAAGAAGTGTTATTAAATCGTTGTAATTGTCAAGGACATATCTGTTTTTGAATGTTAAAACCTTTCATGTTAATAAGGAAATCCGTACGCCGTAAAAAACTAAATAAATTAACTTATGCGCATTTATATTGCCTAACTTTATTCAATATATCACCGCTGACTATCAAATTATGCATTTTTAATAGTAGATGATCGTGAGTCATATATCCCGTTTCTAAAACTAATCTACATATGTTATACCCTTGTAACGATTGAAATGAGCTGATATCATTTCTCTATAGTCATTTTGAAATTGCTCCCATGTCTTTTTCAACGAACTGAAAATATTTCAGTCCCTACTTTAGAAGAGAGAGTAAAAAAATAAACTTTTGAGCTTTAGCCAAGTTTGACACTAGCTTTTCTTTTAATTATTTTTATTTATTATTTAATAGGTTATTTTTCCTTAATTACATCATGCAATAACATATTATAAAAAACGTATGGCTAACATATAAAGCACAATTGGTCAAGCCTTTCGTCTTAGTAATTGTTTTAGCGCAGAGGCAAAGGTCGTCAGTTCAAGGTACACGCCAGTCTCCGGGCATTGTCTCCAGTGTTGCCCGTTGCCCGCCTAATCTGAACACCGTGAGGCCACTTCCCTGTACCGACTGCTATATTGATGGATTTCCAATAATCTGAATACGTTTGACCTTTACTACAAGGCTGTA
Source organism: Papilio polytes (assembly GCF_000836215.1). Taxonomy (NCBI): domain Eukaryota; kingdom Metazoa; phylum Arthropoda; class Insecta; order Lepidoptera; family Papilionidae; genus Papilio; species Papilio polytes. The sequence goes on along the minus strand of NW_013525046.1, from coordinate 707,106 downwards.
ATAATTTAATATATTGTTACGATTAAAATTATTACGTCTATTGTTAATATGGTTTCTCTTTCTCGCCTAAGAATAACATTTAAAACTGTTACATTGAAGTTTAACAATAGATTTATCGAAATGATTAATTTAAAAAGCTAGATCTAATTTCATATCGATGTTTTAACCTTTAAATATGAATTGGCGGGCACCTGTCAAAAATTGACGGATGGAGACCCGCCTTGGACAAAAGATTAGTTACCGCTCGAACCCACCTTGACCTGGCAACACACGCCCTCTTGTTATTATCTCATGTTAAACAATAAATTGAATTTTAATCGTGCGTAGACATGTGTTACATTAACAATAACCTAGTTCAATTAAGAACAAATGAGACCGGATACACGTACTAACAAGTTACTAATATAAAGTACAAGTATAAAATGAATAGGTTAACCTATGACACAAATTATTATTCATTCATATTAATAGTATGTGTAACATGCACCTGTGCAGACTTTCATTTTCTGGTTAATAAATATAGTAAATTATTAGTTACCGTACAATATTAGGTCATTTGCTGTCTACTCTAAATATTTTAATTCTACTTTAATCTATAGTTCTACGGCAAAACAGATTGAGATCAATCGAGATTTATTCTGTAGAAGTACACATTCAATAACAAAACATTGCATAATATCAGCGTAAGTACTTGGCAGAATTTACGCAATTTGTATCACTTATCCCTATTCGAGCGGCCACGCAAAAGAAAGCGGCGTCCTTAGGCAGTCGCGGCGCCTGATAGGAATCTATAAGTTGATTGTACTGCCGAATATGTCATTGTCGGAATCAGAATCTAGGTTGCGATGTAATCCCATGTCCCAAAACTTACGTCAAGTCATACTTTGTTAAATAATAGTTTTAAAAAGTAAGACAGTTCTTTAGTTGCTTTATTTGAAGTGGACAAGGTTTGCATATCTTTCGTACGGAAGTGTATCAGAAACCCGTAAACTAAAGAAATTGTGAATTACCAGAAACTCATAACGCGCTTAAATATGAATTAGATATTTTTACGCTCTCGTAACTTATGTAAACCATATGATCAGGATTACCTATAAACAAATGAAATTAATTGAGGAAAATTCTCCATGTAACAGCTCATTTGTATTAACGCGGGAAACGATCTACAAGTTTGGAATAATAGCAATTTGTAAAAAGCGCCATCTTTTGACGCGAAGGGTTGAAAAAAAGTCCCTAAAATTGTTTTAGTATTGTTATTGTTTACAATTTTACAACGAATATAACTTTTTTATTTCTGGGATTTCACCTTAACTTAATTTGGCTAAGTTTATTTTAATTTAAATGCATTTTTGTAAACAGAGCACCATATTTTTAATTTTTAGAAATGTCACAGCTGTCACTAATACGTCAAAATTATTGAATTGCTTTTGGTTTGAATGATGCTTGTTTTTTACATGTGATAAAAGATAAAATAAAAATAAACCTTGTGCCAATAATAACAATTTAAAACATTTTAAATAAATGATTTCGACATAACAACAATAATTTTACTGTATTAACCTAAATAGTAGATTACAAGACTGGACTAATTTTACGGTACACCGCTTTATTTAATTGATTTGAGTAAGAAAAACGAAATATCTTGTAATTAAAGACCGTTCGGAGCCAGGACATTTTTATATAACGTAAATATGATTCTGTAACGTTATTACGTATGAATTATATCGTAAGCGCTGTAAATAATCGGGTTTATTACATTTTCAAGTAAAAGAAAACCTGTAACATGTCGATGCCACATAGCAGCTCAAGTACGACCAGCTCCAGTACTAAACGCAAAGAGATTTACAAGTAAGACAATCTTAAATATCTATGATTTAAACTATAAATTGTAAACAAACTTAACTATACTTCAGAAATCGTAACTTACAATTTCTTAAAAAAGATAATTTATGTAGAATACAGAATAGTGATAAAAATTGTACAGAAAATACAGTATTGAAAACCCTTTTACTACATTAATATATTCTGTGAGAGTCAAATACTGATGCTGCAATAAATAGTAGAATTTAAAGTTTTATTAAGACTTGGCCATGTAAACAAGGTAGATTATTGTTTAAGCCATTATAAGGAATTAAAAAGGTAAAAAAAACGAAGAAGTTTTCACAGTAATGTTTTCATTTATTTGTGTATTTCAGATATCAAGCACCATGGCCACTGTACTCCATGAACTGGTCAGTAAGACCTGACAAACGGTTCAGACTGGCGCTTGGCAGTTTTGTTGAAGAATATAATAATAAGGTACTTTAATTGTCACTAGAATAAGTATACTCTAATAGCTGTCACCTGTAACTGTCTATGCAGAATTAAAAAGAAATTAATAGTAGCCTATGTGTGCTTCCAGACTGTTCCATATCTATGCCAAATTTCAACATGATCCATTAAGTTAATCTGGAGCTACCTTTCCCTTTCCTTTTCCAACCGTTTCTTACAAGAAAAGAATCATCACCAAGCTCACTAGACATCCCCACCGAGGGGCTTGGAGCCTACCCTAATAAGGGGTAACTAGGCCATAGTCAACCATGCTGGTCCAGTACGGGTTGATTGACTTTACACATATCTTTGAATTTCTTCTCGATATGTGCAGGCATCACGATGTTTTCCTTTACTGTAAGAACGTCGGGTAAATTATGTACATATGAAAATTTGAAAAATCGAAAATCACATTGGTACACGACGGGATTCGAACCTAAGAGCTGTGGATTACATGTCAAGTGTTTAAACCACTGAGCCACCGACAGTCCAATTCTACAAGAAAAGGATGGGAAGGGGAAAATATACATTTACTGCGCATTTCTCTCATTAAGGCTAGGCAACACATCTGAAATTATTATGGGCAGCGATTGCTTTGTCATTTTGGCAGATTAACATGGCTACATGCCCATTGGCTATCTTATAGTATAAAACACAAACATCCATCCTTCTAAACAAGAACATTTAATAATTAACATCTGATGGGATCTTAGTATTCAATGATTTATTTATATTTTAACTTTTTATTTAGGTACAAATAATATCCCTAGATGAAGAGACAAGTGAGTTCAGTGCAAAAAGTACATTTGACCACCCCTACCCCACCACCAAGATCATGTGGATACCTGACAGTAAGGGGGTGTATCCTGATCTGCTCGCTACAAGTGGTGAGTACTGCATTTAGTTAATAAACACAAATATATTTAGTCATTTATAAGAAGGCAAAATTGCTTTTTAAGGCTCTAGTTACATTTTATTCATATATCTTAACTTAAGAACACTTTGATATTTATGATGTCAGCAAATACAATGTATTTTCGAATAATTCTTATTTTAATAGAAAACTACATTAATGGCACGCTATACGCTATATATTCATGCTATTTAATTCAGGGGGTGAATAAATTTCTTGTGTGAAATTGGTGGTGGTGAAGCCGCAAGAGAATAGGGCATAATGTATTGTAAACAAACACTTCTTTGTCATATAGGATGTCAGCACTCACAGCATATATTTTAATAATTCTTTTCTTAATAAATACCTCTAGACTTAAGACATGTTATAGGCTATATATTTTCACTATATTTATTTTAAGGAGTGAATAATCGTATATATTCACTTTTTAGGTGATTATCTCCGTATATGGCGTGCTGGTGAACCATACACACTATTCGAGTGTGTGTTGAACAATAACAAGAACTCAGACTTCTGTGCTCCTCTCACATCCTTTGACTGGAATGAAGTGGACCCCAATTTAATCGGCACCAGCAGTATTGACACAACTTGTACCATCTGGGGCTTGGAGACGGGGCAGGTGCTGGGACGAGTCAATGATGTCTCCGGACATGTTAAGACGCAGCTAATCGCTCACGACAAGGTAATCATTTGGTTTCGTACACAATCATACTAATATTATAAATGCGAAAGTTTTAATGAATGGATGGATAGATGTTTGTTAGAGTTTGTAGCCTAAACTGCTGAACGGATTTCAATGAAATTTGATGAAGATGTAGAGGATAATCTGGAAGCCCACGTAGGCTACTCACTTTCGTTCAACTAGCACTCTGCGACTATACTCGCCCTGAAGGTCCCCCGAAGGTCTGAAACTTTAGTTGAGCCGTTTTTAATTTTCGCTTAAAGAAAGAAGGTAATAGAGTATCGTGTGTTCAGGAAGTGTACGACATCGCGTTCAGCCGCGCGGGCGGCGGCCGCGACATGTTCGCCTCCGTCGGCGCCGACGGCTCCGTGCGCATGTTCGACCTGCGCCATCTCGAGCACTCCACCATCATATACGAGGTATCTGCTCTCTACCTCACTGGGAAATTATCCACTTGTATATTTTACATTTTAAAATCTATTTAATTATGTAAAATGTCAAATTTCTCTGTTACTGGTATTGTCATTACCAGACATTTCAGGTCGTCCCTGATTCATAGGCAAGTTGTATGGCCTGGCGCCTATGTCTCACGGTCAAAGTATAAATTGTGTGAAAGAGTATATTCTTAACCCTTAACCTGAAGTTTCAAATTCGATACCGGCGTTATATAATATTGGGTACTTAAAATCTATTTTTTCAATATTAGGGTGTTCACATGTTACCTTTGACTGATTTTCAAGTTAGAAAACAAAAAGGAGTATATCACGAAAATGTATAAAAATGCCGTTTTATTATTTTTACTATTTCCCCTTTACTAAAAAACACGGTAGAGGGTACACTTATAGCTATATATAAGCTAGTGAATTAATATATGACGGCTGAAGATGTATGGAGCAGCATAAATTATCCCTCTGTAGGGTCAAGTTGATAATTACTCCCGAGGAATCTTCTTTCACAATTAAGCGTTTGTTTTAACTCGTGAGGACCCGCAACACACACCACTACTGCGGCTGGCGTGGAACAAGCAGGACCCTAACTACCTGGCAACAGTGGCGATGGACGCCTGCGAGGTGATCATCCTGGACGTGCGCGTGCCCTGCACGCCCGTCGCCAGGCTCAACAACCACCGCGCCT
>NW_013525046.1:688747-701792 GCF_000836215.1 Papilio polytes | reverse complement strand
CCCCCCCCTGGCACCAAAGCTGGATCCGCCCTTGATACATTGAAATGACTAACGGTGTGGAAAATTTAATTCTGAGGGTAGATCATAAACATGACCCACACCCACACACTCTTACACATAACAGAATGTATGTCGGAATTACTAACGGTGTGGAAAATTCCGAAGGTAGATATGAAAAATGGTAACTTATACTCCATTGTGGGCACGCATATCGAAGATAATGAAATAATAATCGCGTAATATCAATAACGCAGACCTTCAATCTTAAGTGAAAACTGCATACACTAACCTGATTGCAAACATTTACAGATTAAATAATTGAGTTTATACATGCGTCTTTTGATTTTCGCATTGACATTTATCAATCCAATCAGCGTTTTCCGTTCAAAAACTCAAATTAAATTAGCAATTCAAAACGATTTTAAACGTTGCTAGCACTCAAAATTATTATTTAACTAGCTTTTGCCCGCGATTCCGTACAAAAGGAATTAAAAAAAAAAAAAAATTGAATAGCCTAGTGTTCTTCCGGACTGTTCTTCATTTATGCCTTTCATAGAGATCCCTTCAGCACTTTAAGCTACAAACAACAAACATCCATCTAAACTTTCGCATTTATATTACTATCATAGTCACTTTTACCGTTCAATAACAATAATATCCCGTTCCACGTGTGTTCAAGTTCGTGTCACATCTGCACTGCGGGGGACGACCACCAGGCGCTGATCTGGGACATCCAGCAGATGCCGCGCGCCATCGAAGACCCCATCCTCGCCTACACCGCCGCGGAGGGCGAGGTCAACCAGATACAGTGGGGCGCCACGCAGCCCGACTGGATCGCCATCTGCTACAACAGACACACCGAGATCCTGCGCGTCTAGCTGCGCTGCCACCTCCACCTGCACCTCCTGCACTTCAGGTACTATGAAGGATATGATACGGGACTTTTACATTACAAGTTCGGACTTTTACAAACTGTAATCGGACTTTTACAATATAAGTTCGAACTTTTACAAACTTAAATCGGACTTTTACAAACTAAGTGCTGATTTTACAAAATAAGTTCGGACTTTTACAAACTAAAGTCGGGCTTTTACAAACTAAGTTCTCTAAAAAAAGTCGGAATTAAATTTGTAAATCTCAAAATTAGTATTTTGTTTGTAATAGTCCGAATTTTTTGTAAAAGTTACAAAACTAAATTGTGAATCACAAATTATGTCAGGATTTAAAATTCAAATTGTACTTTGTAATAGAATTTGTTATGTAAATGTTTGAATTTGAAGTTTAAAAGTTGTAAAAAGACAACCGACAAGGAAACATGAAAATGTCATTAACTTGATGCTGTGCGTAAAAATGTATTTTTCAAGTAGATTTACAATATCCGCAATATTAACACATAAAAGGTGACAAAGATTAAGACAAAAATAAGTAATTGAAGAGTTATTGAAAAAAAAAGTAAAAAAAAAACCATACATACGAATTGAGTACCTCCTTCTTTTGGGAAGTCGGTCAAAAATAATAGTCATTGTTGATTTTAAATGAAATCGCTAAGCGAATTTTCTGTACTAAAGTTGGCACTATTTTGGAAACTAAGAACATACGCACACCTTTGACTAAACTATCGCACAACCGTGCGATTGTCAATTGTTTAGCCAATTAAACTGTTTAGCACATTTAAAATCGATTGTGCGCTCCATATAAGCTTATAGGAATCAAAGCGAGACAACAGTTGTGCGATAGTTTAGTCTTAAGTGTGTGCTCTTAAAGTAATGGGATCTCAAAATTAACTCTTACTTTGAGAGATCTAATTTTTTTTTATAACATAAGGTAAACGAGCAAGCGGACACCTGAATCCGCCAATATGGCGAAGCGACTGCCCATAGACATCCGCAAATGCAGATGCGTTGCCGACCCTTATCAAACGGAGGAAGAGACGCACATAAAGAGGATATTTCCCCTTCCTATGCATCTCCTCCCCCGTCAAATCTGCTTCCTTTCCCATCCTCTCCTTTAAGAAAATGGTGGTAAAGAGAAAGGGACTTAATTTTTATATCATCCTATAATAAATTATATTTAATGGTATTTGATGGCAAAAAAAAACTAAAAAAATATTGAAATAATCCATGGTGTGTAATTGATTACTCTTTTAAGACTGATCATATAATAAATAGCACATTATAAGCATAAATTTTACTATAAAGGCTGCCATACACGGTGCTTCAAACAGTCCGTGTATGGCGGCTTTAAGTATTTTAATTGGTACAAAATTGTCAAGGATAGGTTTTATAACCTTATATATATTGGAATTTGCTTATGTAACGTTTTATCATTGTTTAAATATCTTATATAAATAATGGTAAATCATTACAAATCCAATTAGAAGCGTTTAAAGGTAATTTAATTTGAACAGTAGTTAAAATAGTGAATATAATGTTGGTAAGGTAATTTAGTCAGTTTCCATTGCCGAAACATGTATAAAAACGTCTTTTTTATCTATACTAATATAAAGAGGAAGGATTTGTATTTATAGATTTTTGTATGTATTGAAATAACTCAGATACTGGACAGATTTCAAAAATTCTTGCACACTTGAAAAGCTAGGCTATATTTTTAATTTCAGTCGGGAGGCTTTGATATGTGTTTCGACAATGAAAACTCATTAGAAAACCTGATATCGTTTTGTAGTTGTTTTATTGATGCAATAATTGTAGTGGTAAATATAGTTGTAATGTACAGGGTGTTCGGGGAATATGTGTACAACGAAGTGCTTTGTTTCTTGGCCAAAAATATGATTTAACTAAACTTTCATCTGTCCAAAGTTGTGTAGTTTAAATGCTAGATGATTCCTAAGTTTTTGAAAACTTACATTTCTTCAAATATTTTGGGTTTCTTTTGGTTATATTTTATTTAAACCGTAGATTCGATACTGACACATTTCTAAGCAAACACATGTTAAAATTTTATCTGAACTTAAAAACAACAGTATAAACAGTATAAAATTAAAAATCAATCATATTTTTAACCACCTGTGTAATCACTGTTAATCTTTTTTTTTATAATTTACAATATATTGGTTTCTTCATAAAATTTTGATTAGTCACATTTTCCTAAAAAAATGTTTTCCAAATTCTTAAGCATTTAACTATTGTGTGAACATTAAAATGTAAATAATTCTTCCAGTACATAATTCCTGAACACCCTGTTTAACAATTTCAGTTTTAATATATTGACAAACTGAAGTTATGAAAACCAATAGTATTAAGTTTAGATAATTGTTCTTGGATAAAATTCTTAATTGTGTGGTAGTGACAACTTCAATTAAGTTTTCAAGGTATGATATATGAATTACCCAACTTTTACATCAGAATAGGCACAAAACATGCTTATTATCAACTTCTACTCTCGAATCTATCATACTTCATACTAATATTATAAATGCGAAAGTTTAGATGGATGGATGGATGTTTGTTAGAGTTTGTAGCCTAAACGGCTGAACAGATTTGGATGAAATTTGGTATAGATGTAGAGGGTAGTCTGGAAGAACACATAGGCTACTCACTTTTGTTTTTTTTTAGTACCACGCGGACGGAGTCGCGAGCGAAAGCTAGTTTAACAAAGTACATTTTCATTTGCTTGCATTGGCGAGGTAGTCGTGGATGGAAATGTGAGTTACCACACCCCACGTGTCCCGTGTGTTATATGAAGTTATAGCATATGTGCATTTTGTATATTGTTAAAAAAATTAATTTTTTATTGAAAGAAATATCAGGTCAAAAAATTGCAATTAATTGCACAATTACATAAATGAGTGTTTGAGGTAATTAAATGAAACAATCATTTTGTATACAATGTTGTACAGAATTTATTATACATTAGTACAAAATATAACTTCAATTTGAAAAGAAAAAGCATTCAAAAATAAAAATAAAAACATCTTTTCTTTGTAAAGCAACACAAATAGTTTAAAATCACACTTGACTTGTATGTTATACAATGATAATTTAATTCTCGTTTGACGACTTAGGCTTTGGTAATTACAAAAGCAGAGTCTGAAAATCTAGACCGAGTCAGTCAACCTTAACATAGGCTTTGAGCCTCAAGAGTGGGAACATAAGAGTTGACACAATTCCAGCCTGAAATCAATACACTTACAAAATGAATACTTGCATTTCAATGTAGAAAACTTTAGTGTCTTCTTGTAAGTCAATATAATGCTGAAATTGTACAAGTCGTAGTTGAATTTAATTCTTAGAAATGTGATTTTTTTTAAATTAATCTTTTATTTAATTTATACACCAATAGTAAACGTAATTTGTAAGCTTAAATATTATGTAATAAATGATATAAACACAAAATAGTTTTATTCTACACTGACTTTTAAAATTACCTTATTAGGATACACACCAATGTCTTAATAAATAAATTTTGTAGCGGTAAAAAAAGGAAGCATGAACGTTTTTTGCTGACACCAATATTAAATTATTAGCGTATTGTCGTTTACTCAGATCTTAGACCCAAAGAAAATTCCTCGTACACCCTCAACAAAGACTCGGGAGTACGAGGGATAAAATCTATGAATACACGTTCAAAATGTTCCATCCTGACTTCCTGGCAATCTATGTCCCTCTCCAATGCATTTAAAGCTGCCTCGTGACACAACGCTTCTAACTCCGCTCCCGAGAATCCTTCCGTTTTAGCTGCGAGAACGTGCGGGTTCACATCGTCGCTAACACTCATTTTAGACAATTTCAACTCTAGTATCTGCAATCTTGTCTCGATATCAGGCAGTGGCACGTAAATAAGACGATCCAGACGTCCAGGTCTCAGCAACGCTCGGTCCATTCTGTCCGGGCGGTTGGTAGCTGCTACTATCGTGACAGCTTTCAGTGGCACCACACCGTCCAGCTCCGTCAGCAGCTGCGCCAGCACCCGCTCGTGCACCCCCGCCTCGCCCGAGCCGCGCTCCCCGCCTATAGCATCCATTTCATCAAAGAAAATTATAGAAGGAGCCACCTGACGCGCTTTTCTAAACAAATCCCTGACCGCCTTTTCTGATTCACCGACCCATTTGGAAAATAATTCTGGCCCTTTGATTGATAAGAAATTGAGACCACTTTCTGTCGCCAAGGCTTTTGCGATCATGGTCTTTGAGCAGCCGGGTGGTCCATACAGCAGCACTCCACTCGGCGGCCGAATGCCCAGCCGCTTGAAACTCTCGGCATGCTTCAGAGGCCATTCCACAGCTTGACGTAATTTCAGTTTTAAATCATCTTGTCCTCCAATATCTGACCATCTGACGTTCGGAACTTCTATTAGTAGCTCTCTCATAGCGCTAGGCCTTACGACAGTCAATGCAGTTAACATGTGTTCCTTGAGTATGAAGTCACTATTATCTTTAATACATCTCAGAGAAGCTTGTGTGCACAGGTTAACAATATCAGCGGCGACGTAGCCGTGAGCTAAATCAGATATCGAGTCGATATCCTGTGAGGAAATTTTATTGGGCAGACTTTGTAACAAGGTATACAAAATGTCTTTACGTCTAATTCTATCAGGTATGGGCACTTCAATTTCTTTATCCAGCCTTCCGAACCGTCTTAACATTGGGTCTATGGCGTCCGGTTTCCTGGTTGTTGCGAGAACAAACACTCTATTTCCTTCTGAATGTAAGTTATCTAATAGTGAAACGAAAGCAGATGTTACTCTCCGTTCCTGCTCCGTGCTGCCTGACGAGCGTCGCGGGCATATTGTTTCAATCTCATCAACTAAAATTATAGTCGGTTCATTAGCGACAGCTTTTGCAAAAATATTTTTCATAGTTGCTTCAGTTTCTCCAAAGTATTTGCTGAAAATAGCTGGCCCATTCAACTCTAGATGGAAACAATGTAAATTTTCAATAAGATATTTACAAATAGCGGATTTCCCTATACCTGAATGACCATAAAGTAACAGACCTCGGGTCGGTTGGAAGTTGGCAAATGCACTTTCAATATTAAATGATATCTTGATTAATGTTTTTATTTCATCCAGAATATCATCAATGCCACCCAATTTGATCGGTTTCCTTTTCTTTTTTTCTTCCGTCTTCTCTTGTTCCCAAACAGTATTCTCATTAAGAACATACCATGCTAAGTTGCTATTCTCATCTTCTTCAGAATTAATTCTCTTCATCACAATTTCTAGTTTCCTACCAAAGTAATAGTAGACAAGAATGCTGCCAAATGAGATTAAAATATTGTTAAAGTGCTCCTTTAGAATTTCGGTAATATCTGACTCTACCTTATTGTCGTTAATTTTAAAGTAAACATGAAAGGCTGCTTTCAGCTGTCTAGAGAGCAATGACACTGTAACTTGACCCCCACCTCCACACCAAGCTCCAGACAAATCTGAAACAAACAATAATCTTGTAACTAGGAGGTATACATCAGTAGATTAATAATTGAAGAAAAATTTTGATGGGAAAAGCAACAGGTATTTTTCTCTACTAATATATTTTGTTAGAAGTGAAGTAGCTTTAGTTTACACATTAATGAAATATCCTCGATATAACGATAATTACCAGCAGCCGGTAGAATTACAGCAGCAGCTGCGGAAGATCTGGAAGGCCAGACGCGTTTCACGAGCTTAGGAGCGCCCAATCTGGTGAGTTCTACGGGTGCTCCGATGACTGCGCCGAGCAGAGATGCAGTTGTAGGATGTAATAGTACGGAATCGCGCGGGGCACCATCCGGCGGAGCGCTGCCCCGCTGCAAATATGTATGTAATTTGCCATCTTGCATATATGGACATTTCATTTGTTCTTTCGCGCATTTTAATTCCAAATGTATGTTTTTATCACTCGAGGGTATATTACAACCACAATGTTCACATTCTAACCACAATGTCTTTTTACTTTGTTTGGGTGCCATTTTTTAATGCACTGTAATAGCACTGTGCGTCTCACTGTAAGAGAATCAATTCAAAAACAGTGTCGTTCTTTTAAAATATAAACTCAAGGGCTCATCGGAAAGTCACAATAAATCGGAGATTTACCACATTTTAACTCATTGTCGACAAAAACAGCTCAGTCTTAGACAGACAGATCCATAAATGTCAATGAAGTGTCAATGATATTGATTTACTTATTTCGATACAGGCATACTAAGCAAAGACCCACATTCAGCAGTGGCCTGAGTGGACGACCTCAAGCTGGCAATGATGTTGATGTTGATGATGATGATGATGATGAAGATACTAAGAAAAAAAAACTCAATAGTCAATTGCCAATTTTTAATTTTGTTAAACTTAACAAATTCTTCATATGATAACAAGATTTTAAGACAGTAAATATCAAATCTCGTAAAAATAGTGGTAAGGCAAAGTATTTAAAAAAAAACTAATCTAAGTTTACTGGCTGCATGAAGATTGCCTTTGCTAATTTTTGGCAAACCTATTTTGTCCATCTGAATGACATAATGCGCTTTTTCCACTTGGGCAGTACAGTTATCAGTAACTTTCAAAATGTAGACTGTTATAATTTGTCTAATAAGTTAAAGATTAGTTTGACAATTTTGTAGGGATGGGTTATGTCAAATCAAGTATGAATCTTTTCAATTTTCGATTTTAACACTCATAGAAATTGGAATCGATGTATTTATAGTTTTACTATATTAATCAATATTAAAAACACTGTTTTTTTTTTTCATTCGGCCATCCAAAGTCCCATCCATCCATCAGTTATGAGAAATACAGAGAATGAGATTTAATAGTTTCTTACTAAAACGATCATGCATAATCTAAGTGGAATTCGTTAATATTATTTTCATCGCATCTCTATTCACTACTAGAACCGTCCCTTATTTTAACTAATAAGTAAATCATAATTTTAGTTTGAAAATGTTAAATGATCTAACCGAATATTGATAGTTAATACTTGTTCGTTATGCACTTATGTTCGTCCGTATGATACCATATGATACTATTAAGTACGGCATTTATCTTCATACAAATTTTATTCAATACTTTATAAACGAACTTTGACTTTATTAATAAACCTTAATTAGACAAACTATAATACTCTAAAACTATAATCTGTGTGAACGCCAATAGGCACCAGTGAGTCCATACATAGCAGTTGCCAGTTGCCACTGTCCAACTGTACTGGCCCAGTGTGAACGGGGTTTTATGACATGTAACATATTTCTTTTTCGTTATATTTTACGTTCATTGGTTGATGTTTTGTTTTCAATTGCCGTATAAAGAAATTCATAGTTTCTTTTTATTTATTAATTTAATTTATAAGTTGTACAAGATAAGTGATATTTAGGACATTGGTTTCGTAATGACAATATCTGCAAAATATATTCTATAAAGCAGTGAACAAATTCTAACTGTGTAAAGTTCTACAAAGATGACTCTCGCGGAATTCTTCAGCTGTTCATTGCTTGCATTCGGGGCACCCTTAGCGATGTTCGCGCTGACCATCGCCAACGACCCGGTGCGCATCATCATCATGATAGCGGCAGCGTTTGCCTGGCTGCTTTCATTCCTCGTGTCGTCTCTGGTGTGGTTTGCTGTGGTCCCTCTCCGATCTCAGCTTGCGTTTGGTATGGTTTTTGCTGTTATCATACAAGTGAGTATAAATCGTCTATATAAATAAATTTTAAGACAAAATTTTTACCAAATTTTGAAATACTCTGTATGAATTTTAGGAAGCATTTCGTTACGGCACCTACCGTCTATTAAGAAAGACTGAAGCAGGCTTGAAGGAGATCTCAGAGAATCATAATATTAGCAACAACAAAATGGAGATGGCCTATGTTTCAGGGCTTGGGTTTGGGACCATGAGTGGTGCATTTGCCCTTGTCAATGTACTCGCTGATTCAGTAAGTAACTATATATTACTAGAAATGTTTGACCATTTATTTCTCTGTATTCATGAAAACATAAAATGCTTTTTTTGGAGAACATTTTAGTCAAGTCAATATTATTGTCACACTAGCTTTTGCCTATGACTTTATACACACATAATTATAAGAAAATTAGTACAACTGATTATAATGTAGGAACTTACAGAGTGATGGAAGTTAAAAATAAAATTGTCTATTTTTTTTAACATAAATGAACCAGTGTTCGACCATGACTCCACCTAAACTAAGTGAAGACGTGGCCGAAGGATAGAGCATGTTATCTCAATAAGTGCTGATTCACCGTGCTCTTAAAGGCACCCATGATAATTAATCAATTTACATGTTAATATTATTTTATTTACAGGTTGGCCCTGGAACATTAGGTCTGTATGGTGGAACGGAATTCTTCTTTGTGACAAGTGCAGCGATGACACTTTGCATGATACTTCTTAATACATTCTGGAGTATAATATTCTTTAGCGGACTGGATGACAAGAACTACATGAAGATTACATGGGTCGTTGGATCCCATTTTCTTGTGTCTGGTTTGAGTTTATTAAATCGTAACCAGTGGTATGCGGCAACAATTCTCCCGTCATATATAGTTTTAGTTGCAACCGCAGTAATTGCATTTCGATCAGCCGGAGGTACCACGAAAGGGTTAATGCAAACCCTTGCTGCTAGATCATAAGAGATACATTTAGTGTTAGTTATCACATTCTGTTATTTATTAATACTTTAGATTTGTAACTTGTAAGTTTTAGTTGAAATGTTTATCATAATTGACATATTAATAGCTTTACTAAACTTTTCTCGCAAATTTGGGAACCCTTAAGTGCATGATGATGTATTTATACATTATTTTCCTTAGACAATTATTTAAAAAAAATTAATTTACCTTATTATCTGTTAAATTTACTACCTGTTTCAATCTATGGCACATAAAAAGAAGAAAATCATGTATTTAAGCAGAAATTTAAGCCATCTTTGTTTTTAAATAGCAATTTACTATATTTGTATATGTATAATTAAAAACAATATTAATATTTGTAATTGGACAGTTTTATTTTAACTTAACAATAAGTATATATTATAATTACATAGATTGATGTTTATCACAATTGTTGCAGTAGAGTTACAATTCCACAATAAAAATGTATCAAAACAGATGTTTCTTCAACAAGTATTAAAACAATTTTTATATTATCTGTCTTTTTTTATATCTTATAACAAATGAGCAAGCAAATGTTGCCCATAGACACAAAAATGCAGATACATCAACCTTTACTTTATGGTCTTAAATACTGAAGTTATTAATTGCCAGCATCATTGTCTTCAGCAAGTTCGCTAAGCAAGGAGTCCACAGTCCACACAATGTCTGCAGCGTCTGACTCCTCCACTTGAGGCACATATGACATGAGCACATCCAGAACAGCCTCCACACCCTCACTGGAGCCGCTCACACCACCACCAACCTCCGCTAATGTGTTCGCTGTTTCTGCATCTTTTTGGTTGGCACTACACATTTTGAAAGAAAAAAAATATTACTATAATAAAGACTTGATGCAATGCACTAAAGCTATAAGAAACACTCACATGGGTGGCATAGAAATTTCCTTCTCTAAAACGTCCTGTAAATCATCCAGGTCGGGTATAGTAGGTATATCGTCGATGGAGTCTGGAGATTTCTTGGGTATCACAAATTCTCTAAAAAAATATAAATTATATAAATACTTTGACTATAAAATTATTGACGAAGTTAAACAGTACTTACATGTATATAATTTAAAAATGCCTAAACAATAAAACACAAGGTTCGGAATGAAATAGAATCACGTAACTTGAAACGGAATTCAGAATAACGAAACCTATTTTAACTTACTTTGCCTCTATATGAGTTCCTTCTGCCCAGACCCCTACTTTCCGAGGTTCCGGCACACTGGAATTAAATGGTTCAGTCATAATTTCAAATCATTGAAATATAAACACAGTAACCTGTATAGTTGCTTAGCATCTGTACAGTACACACACAGAAATAAAAAACTTAACAGATGACAATGACAGTTTATGCAACGCTTCTTTTTGTCAGAATTTTCCCACAAAGTATATTAAAAAATCAAATGTATTCTGGATTTTAATGTTGCTTGGTTGCCGTGGAAGCAGACGCCTGGGATTAGCATGAAATTAAAAAAAATCTTCTATTTCCAGTCAGAGTCCAGGTAAAATCACTCCACTCACTCACCTGTTCCAGAAATATTGGCCAGGGCGCCTTTTTAAATTACATTTATAAAAAACGAGCTGTTGCCCGCGACTTTGTACGCGTGGTATTAGAAAACATACAAACTATATAAATTACAAAAAGCTACGTATCCCTCGGGAACCGGCCATTTCTCGGGGATGAAGCTTATCCCATGTGTACTCCAGTCTTTGTTTTATATCTGTGCCAAATTTCAATAAGATATGTTGAACCGTTTCAGAAGGATTGAGTAAACATTAAAAAACTAAATCAATGAATCTCACGGAAACCGTAACTATTCCATGGATAAAAAATAGCCTATGCGTTCTTCCAGACTATGCTCTAAACCTGTGTCAAATTCCATGGAGATCCGTTCAGCCGTTTAGGCTACAAACGCTAACAAACATCCATCCATCCATCCATCTATCCATCCATCCATCTAAACTTTCGCATTTATAATATTAGTAAGATTGCCTGTAATATGCCTGTTCATGTCAAAGACAGACAAACATTTTTATAAATGGGATTATCGTTGTCAACAAAGCAAATACAACACTACAACACCATTGGTCATCGTCGCGTAAAATGGATTTTTTCTTTTGATATTAGGTACTGTGCGTATTGATGTACATACAATGGAGTACCACAGATTCGAACTTTCGAACAGGTCGAAAACATGTTTTGACCTGACTTATTTTTATCAAAAATTGCTTCGTTTGGGAGTTAGAGGGCTGTGAGGGATTCACAAGTTGTTTGTTAATTCTTTTGCTGAAAGGCGTTCGAAAGTTTACTGATAAATCCCTCTTCCACTAACAGCGACCACGTCGTTCGTCTGCTCACTGACGCCAGTTAATAAATGACGTCGTAAGCCCATCGGCAGTGGTTTTGTGCATAAGTAGCAGTACAATATAGAAGAAAAAATGAAAATACCAACATGATCTTACGATAAAATCTTTATTTTTGAAATTATATAAAAATGAGAACATAATTAGCACATTTTGAATGTGTTTCATTGACTTGTGATGACACCATTGAAGTTGGAATTCAACATTTCATGTTGACATGAAGTATTGGTACAATTATTGCCTCAAGGCATTTGGTAACAAGCCTTTGAGAATCAATGTTTCAGCTTACATTAAAAGTTTACATTTTACTTTCAATTTAATGATTTAATCATAACAAAATATAAATTGATAAGAAATAAAACTTATATTTTTAAGATTTTTATTTTGACCTATCAATTGTTACAATATTTTTTGATCTTTGATCATTTTAGAAAAAAAAAATCACAAAACTTATATAAGAAAAGTAAAGTTAATCTCCATTTTAATACAAAACCACTAATATCAGCAGTATTTAGTTAAAAAATTAATAAACCATATTTTTTTTAATATTTATACATTATTAATTTGATTATGGAATATGTATAAATAACAATAACTATTACAATTTTCGAATATATAAGCACCAATTCTTGCACAAGTTAACATCAATATTATACATAAAAGTATGTACAAAGCAAAAAGTACCATTAGTTTCTGTCCCACTATTGACTGATAGAGGCTCAGATAGCATAAAAGTGATCAGTCAGAATACCAAAATGATATTTCCATCACATATTTTATACATTGTATTGTTATCAGACAATTTACAATTTGGTGGGACAGGCTCTAAATGATATAAATTTATTTACATTCTTGAAATTTGTTACTTTATAAACCAACCGCAATGGGCTAGCTTTGACAATGGCTAGGCCCCTAAATTAGGGTAGGTGTTAATGACGTGTAAGGCGACATCGGGGAAGACGAGGTGCAAGGGCGCGCGGGGGAGCGCCACCAATCGGCATCGATGCGCTCGCGATGTCATTCAGCGAAATTTCCGTTTATTAGACAAACGTGTTAACTATCTTTGTAAAAGTGCAAAT
>NW_013525046.1:679854-685935 GCF_000836215.1 Papilio polytes | reverse complement strand
GGTACTAATTAGTACATTTTAGGTACATTTTTTTAGTAAGTGGTATAATTTAATTCGCGATGGTACACCCGCCATTTTGACTCTCACCGATTGGTGGCGCTCCCCCGCGCGCCCTTGCACCTCGTCTTCCCCGATGTCGCCTTACACGTCATTAACAGTAGGCCTCAAGTTATTCTAACCAATCTGTGTAGAAAAAACTATAAAAGAGAAAATTGCAGATTGTAAACTGTAAGACATAAAAAAAATCAAACAAGAATATCTCTAACAATGAGAGTGGTTATTAGTTGATGTTATCTCATTACCTGTATGGACAGAATATATAGAAAATGCACTGAAAGGATGGCGCTAGTGTGCTAATTTAGTTTCACTTATGACCACCGAGACAGTCATGTCGATTATTTTTTTATAGTAATCAATTCCAATAGTCATTTCTAAGCCGGTAGAAATGGTATTGTGTATAGATCGCTTGTTCAATTTAATTTGATCATATTTTTTATGATTTCTAACTTATCAAATCTCAACAAATAGAGAGACTATTCAAGTAATGAAAATGACTAAACAACACATTTCCAGTAAAGTCATATCTATACTAATATTATAAAGAGGAAAGATTTGGATTTTTGTATTTATTGGAATAACCCAAAAACTACTGGGCCGATTTTAAAAATTCTTTCACTATTAAAAAGGTAATTTATCTGTTAGTAATATAGGCTGTTTTTTTAATTTCACGCGGACGAAATCGCGATTAACAGCTAGTTTGTAATAATTCTGTTGGTTACGTAACTCTGTATAACAAAGTATTTAGCATAAAACTTAATGTGATGTCTGTACTTAGAATTAATTGTGATGTTTTATGAGCCACATAATTATGTAACATTGTGATTTTCTCGTTATTGTAAAATTACATTATTTGAATATAAAAAATACGGTCAGAGTAATTAAAACAGTAAAATCACCTCGTTCTCAGCGCTCGTTTGCCAACTTCTCTATAATAAATGCTCGAAAGTAACCTTTTCAGATGAAATATTCATTCTTCTGTTGTATTTAATTTAAAACACTAACAAAACTCTGTTCACATGGTAACATTTAGTAATAACTTGTGATGCACTACACTGACACTTGCACTGTTCCGTGTGGTGTGGGGTGCAGGGTGCTGGGTGCTAGGTGCGGGGTGGCTACCCGCCCCCGTGCGGCGTCCACTCGGCGTTGCTGAGCAGGTCCTTGGTGGAGAGGTCGCGCAGGCTGTCGCTGAGGTCCGCGCCGCACATGGGGAAGGACAGGTCGGAGCTGAGCCGCAGCTCCTCGCCCTCCCCCGCGCCCTGCCCCAGCAGCTTCGACAGCGAGGGAGTGCTCGTTGACGTCGCCTCCAACTCCTATAAACACATTTTTAATATAGTTGTCAGATATACTCATAATTACACGCAATCCACACAGAACACAATTTTAGAGGACATGTGTAGCGAAAATATTTCTCATTTAGCTATATTATGATAACAATCATTGTCATTAATTTATCAAATTAGCGATAATAGTTTAAAAAAATAAACGAACCTGTATTAGAGCCTGCTGACCCATGTTCTGCATATACTGCCCCTGGCCGTGATTCAGCTGCGGGGACACATGTCCCATGCCGGGAGAGACATGACCCATAGCGGGGGACACGTGTCCCATGCCAGGAGACACGTGTCCCATACCAGGGGATACATGTCCCATACCGGGGGATACATGTCCCATACCGGGGGATACATGTCCCATACCGGGGGATACATGCCCCATAGCTGGGGATATGTGTCCCATGCCGGGGGACAACTGGCCCATCCCCGGGGAGTGGTGTCCCATGAGCTGGTGGTGCGAGATGGCGGGGGAGTGCGGGGACTGCATGCCGGGCGAGTGCGGCTGCAGCTGGGGCGCGGGCTGCAGGTAGTTCTGGTCCATCCAGGTCATGCCCTGCGCCGGGTACTGCGCCCCCGCGCCCAGCCCCGCGCTCGGCCCCGCCACGCCCAGCTGCGGCATCTCCATACCCCACTGCTGACAATCACACTCATCATCATCACCTCACTGTACATCTCCCCGAGAGGTTCGGAGTCTACCATGAGTTAAGACTGGTCACCCCATTGACACCTTGCTTCATAGGATTTCTGTACATCCTACACCTACCTAACATTAGGTAGATATCATACTAATATATAATGCGAAATTTTAGATGGACAGATGGATGTTTGTTAGAGTTTGTAGCCTAAACGGCTGAACGAATTTCGATGAAATTTGGTATAGATGTAGCGGATATTATGGGTGAACACATATTCAATTTTCTTTTTTTTAATTCCACGCGGACGGAATTGCAGGCGAAAGCTAGTTCACTCATAAATGCAATAATGCCGTGGGCGTTGCTAGAGGGCAGTAGCCCCTCCTTAGTATACAACGGATATAAAAACACTTCGAATCGGAACATATCGTTAGGTAATCGTCTAGACTTCATCTAGACGACGCCCACAGTACTACTAGATACTAGGTACTTCTATCTATCTTCTTACGTTCTTACCTGGTCGTAGACCGGGTAGACCTGCTGCGGCGGACTGCGCACGTAGCTCGGCGACTCTGTGACAAATTTGATTATTAACACAATATTAACTTAAAACACCTAACCTCAGAAACTACGATAATTTTCCCTATAGGGCCTTAATAGTATATTATTTTAATGCGAAATTATAACTAAAAAAACACGACTATTTATTTGAGGTCGGTATATTCGAGCCTTTTAAAGCCTTCATCAGCAAAAATTGTCATTATCTTGAACAAGGACCCTTAGGGGTCCAAATTAGTATGTTGATTCTGTAAAAGTTACATATGTTCTAAAATATCTTATGAACATTGCTTATAACTTAAATGTAAATATTTTTATTTCATGACTAGCTGTTGCTCGCGACTTCGTCGATGTCAAATTATAAAATATAGCCTATGTTACTCACAGATAAATAACCTTTCTAACGGTAATTTTTTTTAAAATCGGCCCAGTAGTTTTTGAATTATTTCAATGAAAAAATACAAATCTCAAATATAGATAATAGGGCCTCACCTCGGGGCTCCGTCTTGATCTGTCCGCCGACGTCCATTTTGAAGGTAACTGCAACACAAACAATGTAATTACAATACTAAAAATAACATCTAAACTAAAACATTGTACAAGTAAAAAATAATCATTGAATCAAACATCAGCCCTATATTCCCTAAAATATTTAATTGCCTTCAAGTTTATGAAAAAATGTACCAAAATATTCATTTACTTATTTAGAGAATATAAGTGATTCTTACAAACATAAAATTAAAAGCATAACATGCAGTTAATCTAGCGTAGTTATCTACAGCTAAATAAAAACATGCACAAAACTTAACGCTAATACGACAATGTGTGTCACAACAAAACCAAAAACAAGCTTCGATAGAATTAAAAAAACAAGTTACACAACAAAAAACGTAAAAAAACACTAGCACAAACATGCCTAATGTTCTGAGTTCCGTACCTTCAAGCCCCAATTCAAGGGTAACGAGATATTAAGAAAAAGAAAACATTTCTTTTATTTCAGTAGCATTTTAATTACATATCCTTGCAACACTCAAGCCTCCTGTCAAAAGTTATACAAAAATGTAAATTTCATCGAAATGGAGCGGAACAAATTCACATCGGACGTACTCGTAAAAAAACAATTCGAAAATCCCATCACCTAATTAAATTAGTTGTAAAATCTTCTAAATCTAAACATGTCTAGAAAATTTGTAACATATTTTTAAAAATAACAATTCCTTTTAGATATTATAAACAGTTTATAACCCTGAATATTTTACACTTATAGTTGCCATTAGAAAATATCTACCATTCTTAGAGATTTGGTAAAAAATAACTACACAAAGCCTTGTAGAAAGCTTTAGCTTTTATAATAATATTGTACTAATATTTAGTACAGAAAAATTAGTTTAAACCTTGGCATATA
Source organism: Papilio polytes (assembly GCF_000836215.1). Lineage (NCBI taxonomy): Eukaryota > Metazoa > Arthropoda > Insecta > Lepidoptera > Papilionidae > Papilio > Papilio polytes. The sequence continues at coordinate 681,946 of NW_013525046.1, read as the reverse complement.
ATACATTAGTTACACAATTTTATCTTCTTTAGGGGCCTGTCCCATAACTGGCTGATAGAGGCTCAGATAGCTTAAAAACGTCACAGGTAAGGTAACAAAATCCGATATTTCTATCACATATTTTACACATTGGATCAGACAATTTACAATTTGGTGGGACAGGCCCTTATTGTTTATTTCTTAAAAGCTACAATTTAATTGTACAATATGAGAGCCCACTTCTCTGTTCTTCGGACACACATTACCATATTAGCAATAATATGTATCAAACATTATTTTTTGTACTTTAAAAGACTTAAATAGCAAAAAAACACCTATTTTGTTTAAAATAATAAATATAACGAATATAGTAAACCTTTTAAATAACGAAACCAATCTAGAAATATTAAAATATAAAGAATTATGACCTTGAAAAACGAATCCAACTATAAAATCATTTAATTAAATTCCGCACAATCATTTCCTACCAACATATAACAAAAAATTGACTATATTTTTTTAAATAAAGCAAAAATATTATACCTAACTAAACAAGACATTAATGTTAGTACGAAAACTGCCACCAGAACTACCCTATAGACAAAACAATCACCAAGTTCCCATTATTAAAACACTTGTAATTAAATATGACATTTGTCTTTGGTGAACCAGAGACAATGAAATATGTTAATACATGATATACCCGACCATAGACAAACAAAAAAATCCCCTCAACATATAACATATTTATATATATTTTTATATCTAAAAGCACATCTGTAAAATAAACCTTCCAAAGATAAATATATAAAGATATACAAGACAATAAACTTACTATTCTGTGCGAAGGGAGACAATGGCTTCTTTCGCTTTACTACATCTAAAAAATAAAACAAACATTACGTAACGAAAATGCAACAAAATTAAATTATAATATGCAATATAATAAAATAAATTAAAAACAATTACAGTAGAACTTCGATAAGTTAAAGTGCAAGGGAAACACAAAATATTTTAAGTTATAGAGGTTTTAAGTTATCAAGGGTCTATGTTATAAAGGTTTAGGGCTCTGATGGGAAGGGAACATTATTTTTTGAAGTTATGGAGGTTTTTAAGTTACCGAGGTTTGAGCTATCGAGGTTCTACTGTATAATAATTTATTGGTAACGTAACATTTCCACAGGAATAAACAACTTAAAGTAATTTAAACATTCGTAAGACAAACTAAATAAAATCATGAATAAGAGAGTGTGAGGAGCGGCGATATTTTTCTCGTTTCTAGAAGTTCCTTTCAAACCACTCTCACCTAACTGAACTATCGCACCACTGTGCGATTGTCGCTTTGCAGCCCATTCAACTGTTTGGTTGCACAACTAAAAATCGAGTAGTATACCTCCATATAAGGTCATAGGAACCAAAGCGAGACTACACAGTTGTGCGATATTTTAGTCAAAGATGCGCGTGCATTTCATGATCTTTTGACCGGACAATGTCTCTGTTAGTGAGGTTTTCACTTATTCAGTTTTAGTTAACATCGACTTGTCTATTCTGGCACCAACTGGTTTGGAACCTTTTGGGGCCTTTCTTTAGTTAAATATCCCACTCTCAATGGCTCCAAAATGTTTCCGACACTTGACGTCAGTGTTGCCGTTTTATTATTGGTATTTCCCTAATTTATGGTCGTAAATGTTAGAATATTGACATAGATAAATGGACTAGAATAGAAGTTTCGAGAGTTTAGCCCATTTCTATTCGTGTACTAACAAATAGGATAAATCTCTCGTATTTGCTAAAATTATTGTAAATTCGCTTACAATTGGACTAGAAATATAATAGCTAGATTTAAGGAAGATATAATAAGTTACATACAGAGACAAACGTTACAACTTTAATTATTCCATGTGATGGAAGTTTAAAGTTTCACCAACGTAACGTTTCTTGTACGAAATTATGATGATACCTTACATATAACTTGTATGTTATTAATGTGGTTGTTGTGTTGTGTATTGTTTTGTGTTTTTCGTGATTCGAGTCGATTGTTTTCGTGTGTTTTGATGAGTTCAACGCTCGTAGCGGAACAGTCGCCGATGTGGTGGGCGAGGGTGGGGGGAGG
>NW_013525046.1:652433-678247 GCF_000836215.1 Papilio polytes | reverse complement strand
GCCGCAGTGCGCAGCGGCAGCCGACAAACCAAAATTACGATTTACGTAAACTGGACGACCGTCACACATTGATTAGTTAAAATTACGTCATCCTAACATAATCTATATATTCTTGTCTTAAAAACACTGAAATTGATAAATGAAAGCATATGTCTTTTAAAATAACACATATTTATAATATTTGAGAAACGATTACTATCATATTGCACTACATGTTTGTAATAACATGACAAACAGATTTTAACATTACAAACAAATCGCATCGTCATACCAAAGATACTATTGTTATTGATTCGGTGACTCCAGTGTCGCTAGTGTCGTTATGTTCCAGCAAATGTCGCAAATGCCGCTGGCATCACGATAAATGACAAAGGTTGTGTGTTGGTTTCGGAGCCAATGGCACTAATGCCTTAGCTAGTGCTTCGGCTAGACTGCTAGTGTCGCGCTAGTGACGCTAGTGTCACAGCCAGCACTGCAAGTGCTACTAGTGTGGCTAGTGTCGCTAGAGCGGCATCTAGTGAGGCTAATGTCGCAAGTGTGGCTAGTATCGCAAGTGTCGCTAGTGCCGCAAGCAGTGTCGCAAGTGCCACTAGTGCAGCAGTCAGTGTCGCTAGTGTCGCAAGTGTCGCTAGTGTCGCAAGTGTCGCTAGTGTCGCTAGTGTCGCAAGTGTCGCTAGTGTCGCAAGTGTCGCTAGTGCGGCGGTACCTTGACGTTATCTCGCGGCGTGGGGTCCTGGTAGGGCGGGATGTCGAAAGCGATGGCGGCCTGCTTGTGCACGTGCACGTTGGTGGCCGCCGCCTCCCACACCACCTTCTCGTTCTTCTTCTCGAAGAATACCACCGCGGTGTCCTGCCCCGTCACCTGCACACAACACAACACGCTGGAATTCCTAACGTGTACGAGAGAAAACTATATATTTTTTTAATTACGAACCAAGTTTACGGATTTAAACAGCGATGAAATTCGATCTAGACAAAATCTACGTCGCCGAACAAAAACTAGGAGAGTACATTGTAAGTTTCGATTGAAATTGCTTCGTTTACTTAAAAAAAGGCATTGTTTTAAATATTCCGATACAAAAAACTGTCTAGTAAGTTTTTGTGGGAGTTCGTTAACATTTAATTTGTCATTTAATGGCCATGGTTAACAGGCGCTTCGATCACATTTACACAAAAAGAGAGCCTTAATTTATAGTAAAAAGATTTGGAACTAAACAATTTATTTTCTTTCACACTATCGTCTACTTCTATGTGAAGTTTCATCCAAATCTGGTCAGCAGTGTAAATTACTAAGTTAAATTTTCGCATGTGTAATATTAGTAAGATTTGTGTTCGAGGTGTAGGTGGTGGTGTGAGGTGAGAGGTGTGTGGCACCTTCTCGCAGAGCAGTATCATGGTCATGCGGCCGGCGGCGGGGCCGGCGCAGTGCGAGACGCGCGCGATGTGCAGGTCGCTCATGGCCTTCTTGTCGTAGATGACGTCGGAGACGGCGGGCGCCAGCGCGAGGCGCACCTTGCCGCGCTCCCCCGTCACGAACACTTGGAAGCAGAGCCGCACCGCGTTCAGGTCGATGCTCTGCGGCTGCCCGCGGTGGCTGAACCCCGCTGCACACACCAACAAATCACTACAAACCCACGACCCACGAGTCTAAAGCTTATTTGAAATCTCATAACACGAAGGCCGTATTTACCGCAACTATAAAAGGTTTTAAGTAAAGATGTAGTATAAATGTGGTTCTATAACAACAAAATTCACAGTCAATGGTACTAATATTATGCAATCTGTGTTAAACACCAGCTTTTGTCCGGGGCTGCGTCAGAGTAAAGTAAAAAAACGTAGACTTCTTACAGACTATGTTTTACATCTGTGAGAAATTTCATTAATATACATACTAAAAAACATCCATACATATAAACTTTTGTATAATATTGTATAGTGAGATGACATCTAAAGCTTGTCACCAATATTTCATGTCTGCGACTAACTTTTTTTCAGTCATCCCATTGGTATTTCCTGGGCACTATTCTGATTTAGCTACATTTCTTCTCACAATACAGACAGCGTGACGCACGCGCACTCGCCTCGTTTACTCCTCCCTGCCCCCTCCCCCCAGTCTGCTTACGTCACACTGGGGGTCGTGTCGGGAGTTTCCACGAGCGTCATATTCATGAACCAAAATAAAGAACAAAGGACCGATATTTCTATGGTAGTCATCGAATTATTTAAAAAAAACACAAATGAACAAATTGATAAAATTAATTACGAATAGTACAAAATTTATCCTTACAACAGTCATACTAGCTTTCGCTCGCGACTCCGTCCGTGTGGAATAAAAAAAAGTAAGTGTTCTTCCAGACTATGCTCTACATCTATGCCAAATTTCATTCAGATCCGTTCAGCAGTTTCGGCTACAAACTCTAATACACTTCTTTCTTTCTTTATCTAAACTTTCGCATTTATAATTAACATTGGAATCCGTTACAATAACACATTATGTTTATATTTTTGAACGTACACTATTATTTATAGGAAGGTTTTAGTGGAACGAGCAATTGGATTTAGGCCATTTTCTTAAAAACATACGTTAGGGAAATTGGGGCAGCATTGGCGGAGCGTGGCAACACCGTGCCTGAAATAGCTACGACAAGAATAGCAGCATTGTTGCCGCACACGCGCCGATAAAGCGATTGACTTACTAAAGGTTTAGTCTTTAACTAACTAACTCTAGACTTACTTAAGTTTAGTCCTACTAAATTCTTGTAAATTGTCATATAACAATCCAACATGTAAAATATGTGACGGAAGTATCGGATTTTGTTACTGTATCTGACAGTGGTGGGATAGGCTCTTGATCTTTTTTATTCATGTTCCTGTTTTTCGTTACGTAATGTCGATGCAGTGTTTTTTATCTTTATTAGATTTTTTTTAAATCTACTAACATTTCTTTTACGATTCCAACTAAGCTCTAGGCTTGTCTAGTCATTCCCAAATTGACCTTGCCATTTCTTTAACTTAATTTTTATTTTAACACAGAAAAACATGTATAGTACTAGCTGTTGCTGAGATAAAAGAATTCAAAACGCCCCAGTAGGTATTAATTCAATACATGTGAAATTATAAAAATTTCTCCTTTATGATATTAGTAATGGAATATCTCAAAAATTACTTGACTGATTCCAAAAATTCTTACACCATTGAAAAGCTGCGCTATCAGCGAATAACATAGGTTACATTTCTGTTTATTTTTTAATATGACGCGTGCGAAGGCTCGAGCAACAGATATTAGTAAAGATTTGTGACATGCTGTAAGAAGTTTGACTATTTGCGGCAATTTCTCGAGGGCATCCTAGATCTAGTGTATTGAGTATTGGCGTATTGGCTCAGGGGCATATTAGTGTTGTGTTGTTGTGGCAGTTTACTTGCTAACTCACTTTTAAATGGGTCGACGCGCAGTTCCTCGCGCGTGCGCAGCGCGGTGTCGACATCCTTGCGCTTGACGCACTGTATGCCGAGGTTGCTGAAGGAGACGAGCGTGCTGTCGCCGCTCAGCTCCGCCTTCACCGTGCACACGCCGCGCTCGCACCGCTCCCGACCCACCAGGTTGTGGGGGTGCGGTCTACAACACATTTCATATCAAACATCCACGACGACTAATAAGGTATTTTACACGCATTGTTCTTCGTAATGAATCGCAGGAATATAATATTAATATATGAATTATGAATCATTAGCCAAGTAGATAATCGAAAATTGGGATTGCTTTTCTACAAACATATTGTGCATTTAAGAACATTACTGATCGTTTTTTGCGTATTACTATGTTTTAAGAGTCACATCATTGTTAAAGTCCCTATAACCTGTAACTGATGATTGTCGAGTTTGTCGGTAACAAATACTAACTTGTAGGGGTGGTCCTTGGTGACGCAGGAGACGACAACGATAGCATTGCCTGTGCAGCCGGAGATCTCAATGGTAGGGTACGTCTTACGTTCGCTGGTGCTGTTCACGCCGGGGATCGAGCCCGCGGACCGGCCTTCGCACTCATAACGAAACCTAAAACAAACGAAAGGTTAACTATACTCAGAGTAGTTCAGAGGTCTCCTTCATTGTAGTACTAATGATCGAAAAACAAATGCTAATAATTTGACCGAGTGTACATTATTACTTTTACATCCATTTTAGTTTTAAAATCTGTTTAGATCAGTAATGTGCTTGCATGTAGACACAGCATGATCGGAAGTTGATCTCAGAGGCTGCGACCTGAATCTTAAAATAAACATTTAGGAATGGTCGGCCTATATAGTGCGGTGATTTGCTTACACGCAGGTTTGTTTGAACATCGATCTATTGTGAATAAAATAAACATGTGTTACCTTACCTCTATTGTTGAGGTTTCATACAAGCCTTAATAATGACCTTAAAATATATCGTGATATACTGAGGGTTACTTTTATGATTCTAGAATCCTTTCCTAGGCCTTGGGTAGTAGTATACCTGAGTGCTTTGCTGGCGGGTTGCTCCACAATGCGCACGGTGGGTGCGGTGGGCGCGAGCGCAGCGGGGTGTCCGTGCGCAGGCATGGTGTGCGGTGTGGGCGCGGCGGACACGACGGGCGCGGCGTGCGCTGGCCGCGGCATGCCGCTCACCGGGGGCGCATCGAACGCCGGGTCCGCGATACAAATCGCGTCCACTGAACAAACATTACTCATACACACAATATTTCATCAATTCAACAATTTATTTAATTTAATTGGATCGGATTAAGTTGGATTTTACTATGACCAGACATTTTTTAAAATGTTTAATTAGTTATTATCAATATAAATACTCTTATCGCTTTCGATATGAAATTATCATAAACTTCGTACTAAATACGAACTTTACCACTACAATGAGATACATTAATTACAAATTGTTAATGATTTACGTAACATATTTATAAAATAATTCGTTAAAAAAACTTTAATAACCTCGGAGAGAAAGTTGATATAAATCAATCGCATCATTCAAGAAAAATACACAATTACAAAAATACGAAAACCTATGAATGTGAAAGAAAAATTAATTCCTACATTAAATTGATTTAATAACTCATATTTATAATTATATCAGATAACTAATACGAAAGATATTTCTGTTTACCCCAAAAGACTTAGTCATAGTCAACATTTTAAGCAATATAGACCAGTATATCCTAAACGATTCAAGGCCTGTTTCCCAGCTACGTTTAACCATTCGTTAGTGTTTTTGGTTGGATAAATTCTTGAAATTCGTTTCCGAACTACGTAACTTGAGTTTAACTCATTTGATATTTAGTTTAACCTAGTATAAGAGTCACTAGGTAATGGTAAAATAAATGGAAAATTAACCCAACATTAAGCAACTTGTTTATAGCTGGACTGATCATTACGCTAACGCCATCCAAATTGCTGAGGATCAAAGCGGGGAAACAAGAACAGAGGATAACATACTTAGAAATGAGGAAAATACGCACAGAAAAGGAGTCGGATAAGAGAAACTATTAAATAGAGATGGACTCCACACAGCTTGAATTTCCACTTCACACTTGTCCAAAAACTGTTAACTTTTAACAAAATGAATCGAAAATTTCACTGCTAAATAATGAGTACTCACTTCTATCTACGTAACGTTTCTTCCAGTTTTGGCGCAAGACCGTATGATGGGGGGTGGACAGCTTCATTGCGATCACATTTAATTTTACACATGTAATAATTAAAATTATTTATAAACTGGATAGATTGTCACCACCCCGAAGATGGAACGCAAACTAACAAACGTGCGTTGGTTTCCTCTTGTCAATGGCTACGTCACTGAACTTGGATTTTCCCGTTTTGCCGATAATAAATTCAATATGTAATAAATACAGTTTACACTCTACGTCAGTATATTATAAAACTGAAAGTCAATTAACTCATATTTGGCGGTTTGATAACGAAATTGTATATAAATAACATACATACTAGCTAGTTACACTGTCTTTGGATGAAATATTATAGACTAGCTTTCGCCCGCGACTCCGTCCGCGTGGAATTAAAAAGAAGAGAACTGACTATCCTATGTGTTCTTCCAGGCTGTTGGACGGTTACTTTCCCCCGTCCGGGGCTCTGGAGGTGTGGGGCTATTGAAACACTTTCTTCAAGTAATCATCATTATATTTAAAATATCTGAACCATATTTTATACAAAGTCTATTAGTCCTACAATGTTACTGGGTTCGTGTCGAGATGTGAAGTCTAACTATATTTCATCAAATGTAGAATTCTTAATAATTTAAATTATATTATTCTAATATTAAAAAAACCATCCTCAGTGTGTACAGTGTTGCCTGCCAGTATACAAACATATAAAAACTCCAACACAGGCTATCCTCTACGTTTACGTCAAATTTCAACGAATTCCGTTCAACTGTTTAGGGTACCAACTCTAACAAACATCCATCCATCCATCTAAACTTTCGCATTTATAATATTAGTATGATCTGTTATATAAAATGTAAGTAAATAATACTTTAAACAACTTAATTAAATTAAAACAAATAGGTTTTTTCATATTTTACGTGAAATTGTTGAAAGTGGAAGCCTTTTTAATTAAATTAAATACTTGTATCAAAAAGCATTTTTTAAAATTCAAAACTTGTCTGGCTCTTTCCGAAATTGCAAAAACAATTCAAAGTTTTATAAAATGAAAGTTATCCAGTGATTTTGGAACACAGACGTCAAACGTACATAACTACAAACGTTATTTTTATATAGTGTAATATAAGGAAAATTAAAAATTTAAATATTACATTACAGTATATAGTTTTTTTAATAATATTGCAATCACCAGTTGACATGTCAGAGGTCACGTCCCAGAGAAAAAATCTTAAAGATTAAAAATATATACAATATGGCAACAAAAGTAATCAGCTGTTGTAAATGAATTCCCATTTACGTTTGTAAACTGATTATACTCGCGCGTATATCGTTTACATGCGTGTGTGATAATTGTATTTATTTAAATGGGATGAAAGGCCCACGTCTTTATATCTATATTTATCCTGTTTTTTAAACTGAAACGTCATTAAACTAGAAGTAAACATTGATCATTGAATTACACAGACAGGACACGTATTACGCTTAAAATATGCAAGCTCAAGGTCATTGTATTGCGAGAGTCTCCCGCATGCCTTTGCGTCCTGTTAGAGCGGGCGCACACCTTTGACCAAACTAATATATAATTTAATAAATTAGCTTAATTTATTCATCGCTTCAGATAAGTAAATAGAGAAAGTATTTTTCACTGATTTTGTTTTTCTTTTTTTTTGGTTATATTTTGAATCCAGTCTAGTAACTGTTTTGGTCATATTGACAGTTAATTTTAGAATACAATCACTACCAATAACCAAATTAATAGCCATTTTTGTGCTACAGGAAAACTGTTCTCTCGGTTCATTCATTACATCACGGCTACACGATACTCGATCTTATACTATCGTATTAGAGTCTTAACTACGTTTGACATAGCCAAGTTACGTAATTAAGTATGTATGTAAAAATAAAATCTAGGTAATAAATATTGAATACCAGAGCACTATTTGCAACATATCAATTTAATGAAGCTGGGAGAATCAGTTGAAATTAAGAATTAGAGAATTTGCAAATTCCTTTTAATTTCCGACAAAAAAAAATACTTATACAGAATATATACTGCAGTAATGGTCGTAATATTGTAATAAGTATAAATAGGTAACATATGTATAATGTAAAAAAATCAATAAGCAAGATTTCTATGCATTTATCATTTATGCAATAATGCGTGCGTCTATCACGAAGTCCAGTCGCCGAGTGAAAAGGTTATCGTCAGATGCGTCTGCGCATTCACACACTCGTATACATTTACCATTAGGGGAGAGAATACAAGGGACTTTGTCCTGTGGGCTTAGTTAAAAAAATTCGGACCCGGAAAAAGCTGGCAGATAATATATAAACAATCTATAGTATTATAATAAAACGTAAACACACACTTCTTTGTTGACTAAGATGTCAGCAATTACAGCGTATTTTCGAATATTTCTTCTTTTGATAAAAAGCCCTACACTTACGTCATGCTTTAGGCTATATATTTTCACGCCAATAAACTTAGGGGGTAAATATTTAGGATAAAAGCTGCCAACATCAAGAAAGAAAAGTTGCCAAGGTTTGCTATTGATAATTTGACAAATAAAATTTTCACAATTTTATGCGGTTGAAGCCGCATGAACAGCTAGTTATTATTATTATCTGAATTACATTACAAACAAGATCATAATTATTTTTTAAATTTCAGTATAAATGTTCATTAAAATTTCAAATAAGTTTAGTGGTTGTTCATTAGTTCTGAATGATATTAAAAATAACAAACACAATCTAATGAATCATAATGCTGGCTGGTGTCCCACAAATATTACACAGGGTTTATTACGAATATACATGAGAAGGGGGTTTCGTAACGTCGACGAAATTCGTATTAAATTTGTACAGCGCCCTTACTAGACCTAAAGCACATCAAATATTCATGATACACCCTCTGGTTCAGATCAAAGAAATCACCTTTACCTTAAGATTTGTACTTACAAATATCACTTATGTTGAGGTCGACCGGACCCTTATCAGTCTCATCGTGCGCTACGACAAGCGCGCCATCTGTAACACAACATACATACATACATAAATAGTATCAACATTATTCCATAGTAACTTACGTCAAATGTAAAAATAGGTGCTAAGAGCATTACAACAGTAAAAGCGAGAGCGAGGCAGAAATATTGCATACTAATTTTTACATAAAGATCCTTTGATATAAAAAGCCAAAAAAAAACATACACTAATAGAAAGTTACAAAATTAATTAATTGAGATTCCATTTTTTCACACTTCTTTTCTTTAAAACTCAAGTTAAGAGAGTTAAAAATACATAGAGCTTAGAAACGAATTCAGTATACTCTTTACTGTAGTTCATGGTCAAGTTTAAAAAGGGGCGAACGTAAGTTTTAAACTTTCAAATTTCACGCGGACGGAGTCGCGGACAAATAATAGAGCTAATAATAGGCTAGACAATAAATAACTTTATGGTGACTTAGAACGACTTAAATACTCAATATGAGCTACGATTCTGTATGACATTGAAATCTATTTTCCTCACGAAATTGTATTTGTTATTGTTATTACTAGAAGCACCTTATGTGCATTGAACGAGTTGTAAGATGAATGGAAATGTGGGAGGAATCTATACTAAGAGGAAAGATTTGTATTTTTGTATGTATTGAAATAACTCAAAAACTACTAGGCCGATTTCAAAAAATCTTTCACCATTAGAAAGCTTCGTTATCAGTCAGTAACATAACATTATTAATAAAGATAAATAATAAATCTAACTAATATTGTAAATGCGAAAGTTTAGATGGACAGATGGATGTTTTTAGAGTTTGTAGCCTAAACGGCTGACCGGATATTGGTGAAATTTGGCATAGTTGTAGAGGACAATATGGAAAAACACATAGGCTACTTACTTTTGTTTTTATTAATTTCCACGCAGACAGAGTCGCGGGCGAAAGCTAGTTAACATTATAAATGTGAAAGTTTAGATGGATGGATGTTTGTTAGACTTTGTAGCCTAAACGGCTGAACGGATTTTGATGAAATTTGATATAGATCTCGTCTAGATGGTAGTCTGGAAGAACACATAAGCTACACACTTTTTTTTCCAATTCCACGCAAACGGCTTCGCGGGCGAAAGCTAGTGTCATATCAAATGTCAAATGTATTTTATTGTACGTGTATTCACAACGCCCGGTTTTTTCACTACCGCCCTGGCCTATATTATGCCTATAGAACTACCTTTTTTACTTCTCCAATTCGCAGTCCTTTATCGCCCGTTTCTGTCGAGCAAGGCAGTCGCCCACTTACCCTAACGCATATACTGTGCCGTGTGTAGCGTACATTAATAATAATTGTTAAATTATTCTCCGAGTTATTTGACCCCCAGGAGTTCGCAACCCACAGATTATAAATCTTGGTATATCTAAATATCAGAGGTATGCAACATTTATGTTCATTGTAAACTAAAGCGAATTTATCTAATCATGAAAATTATCTCAACAATATCGGATTATTGTGATTAAATAATGTCTGCAATTAAACATTAAGTTATTAACTAAATAAAAACATACATTCAACATATTTGATATTTAAACTCGGACAATGATTGAATATAAAAGTTTTAAGTATATACTGTACTGGCTGTTGCTCGCGACTTCACCCGCATGAAATTAAAAAATAATGAGAAATACAGCTTATGTTACAAATAAATTACCCCTCTTATGATGAAAAAAATTTAAAATCGACCCAGTAGTTTTTACGTGAATGGGATATATACAGAAATACAAATGTTTCCTCTTTATAATATTACTAGCTAGCCCGCGATTCCGTCCGCGTGGTAAAAAAAAAAAACTAAGTAGTCTATGTGGTCTTCCAGACTATCCTCTACATCTATACCAAATTTCATTGAGATCCGTTCAGCAGTTTAGGCTACAAACTCTAACATACATCAATCCGTCCAAACATTTACATTTATAATAGTATGAAGTATGATTAGTAGTATAGATTTACCAAAATATAAAATTAGATTTCGTTTAATTAAATATGTTTAACTCTGACCGTCCTTGATCGTACGGACGTTACCTTGGTTATGTTTCAACATATATATGTATTCTGTTTTCGGTACTTCTTATGATTCATGATTGCATTTCGTCTACGTATAATATTTCAATAACCATTATTTGACAAAAATCCGCGCCAGACGCTTGTCAAGATAATACCGCGCACAACTTCGAGAAAACTATCGCCCAACTGTTTAGTCGCGCTTTGATTTCTATGATCTTATATGGAGCACACATTCGATGTTTAGATGTTGTTGAATGGGCTGCGAAACAATTGACAATCGCAAAACAGTTGTGCGATAGTTTAGTCAAAGGTGAGCGTCCTTTCGAAAATGTACTTAAAACATTATCTAAACCATTTATGGTAAAATCAGGAACATTTTGTAAAACAAACGATTCTATTATGATTTGTAGTGGCAGATTTCCTCATAGGAAACCATAGAGTATTGACATAGATATTTTTAGACGTAACATAGAAATTGATAATTATTAATGAAAAGATTATAATCTTATTAATATCATAAAGGTGAAAGTTCCATAACAGCACATAGACTACGGTTTGATTTAATTCCGAGCGGATGAAGTCGCGGGCGAAAGCTAGTTAACAATGCATAGTGCATATCTGTTGCATTTACTTTTGTAATATTTACAGTTTACATACAATATTTGCATCAGCATTTAAATTTGCATGCAGGTCCTACATATTTATGAAAATGATAGTAAATGAAGTTCTATTTAGCTTTAAGGTATTATTTTGGGTTTCTCCTAAATTATTATTAAGAAAAATGCTTATGTAAATATGTAACGCTTTAGCGCCACGATTCGCACAAAAAAATCAAAGATGGCAATTAGAAAAACCCCTTTTTTGTTAAAGTTTATATTGTACTAACTTTCGCCCGCGACTCCGTCCGCGTGGAATTAAAAAAAAAGTGAGTAGCCTATGTGTTCTTCCAGAGTATCCTCTATGTCTATGCCAAATTTCATCGAGATCCGTTAAGCCGCTTAGGCTACATACTCTAACAAACATTTATCCATCCATCTAAATTTTCGCATTTATAATATTAGTAAGATAGCTATTGAATCTTTATTGTAATATGAATATAGTCTTGCTGTTTACATCTACATAAGTATATTATGCGCTCTACCAAGGTAATCAAGGTCACTGAGAATATTACTTGTTACGTTTTTAGTAAAAAAAAGATTTGTCATCTTCGCCTACCGGTGTGCAAAACTTAAGTTCGTAGTTGAAATCCACGACCGAATAATAAATGCGTAAATTTTTTAAAAGGTACACTACGTACAGAAAGAAGTGAGGTGAAGATCTATTAGATGATAAGGTGGACCCGTCTTCGATCATATTTGGTATATCATTGTTTTAGAAAACAACAAACAGTACGTAGCGAAAGAGTTAAGATTTTTTGGTATCACTTAGATGAAGCTTGAGGCTTGTAGTATGGTTTACGAAGGTCGAATTTCGGGATTCGAAGTCTGGACTACACGATCGGAAATCTACCTATAACCATCACGCTGTTGGCGCTCCAAAAAAATGTTTCATCTATAAGGCTTACCACTGTATGTGTGTTTATATAAATAATCACAAAAACAATCACTTCTTGCACTAAATAAAAGCAAAATTAACCTTTCTCTCTCCTTCGGGAGAATACATGCAGAATATACATCATGGTTTCAATGTTTTTCACTTTAATTTTTTATATGTACAGTCGACAACACAAGATGAAGGCATCCGAGGTACTGGCACGAACATAAACGAGTTCCGATACATATGGGTTGAGGAAAACCTGAGAAACAATGTTAACATTTGCTTCGACCGGTGGCCCATTACGTCAACGTTGGGGAGAAGTTAATAGACAAACTTGTTTTCCGTTTTTCTTTTATAAAATTCGTTTTATTGTTATTAACAGACATGTATCGGTTTCATACGTTTATTTTATTACACATAGTTATGCTTATTCACTTTTGCGGTTAAGTTAATAGTATATTTCATGACTTGCAACTTTTTAAAGTAAGGTAGACTCAGTTAGGAACTATGCGTAGACTTTACTTAGTGTTTTGATCAAAAAATAAAGTACAAACACGTTTTTTTTAGGATTACGCACATATTTTTTAGCATAAATATATCTCATTACTACAATAAGTAATTACAACCCACATTAAATATAGGATACGTGTTACTAATAAATGTGCTGGAAAACCTTTGGGGCAAGAGTAAATGCAAAATGCGAGTGGATTCCTAGGTCTGTATATTTAAAAAAAAAACACTGTCTTCTTTTATTAAAGTCCTTGCGATAAAGTTTAAATTCGCGTAACAAAAGCAAAGCGCAGAATAAATATAGGAATCAGACCTACCAGTGTACAACTATGGAATCAACTCAAGGACGTAGCCCTTTATGAGCGAGAACTTTAAGATACAGTAGAGTCTTGATAAATTAAAACTTCGGTAACTTAAAAACCCCTATAACTTCAAAAAATAATATGTTCCCTTCCCATCAGAGCCCTAAACCTCTACAACATAGACCCTTGATAACTTAAAAAAAATGTGTTTCCCTTGGAATTTAACTTATACAAGATTCTGTAGGTTTATTTTGTTTTTTGTGCAATTATTTGAAGCAATATTAATTAAATTTTAACATATCCAGTTAATAGCGATACCAGTCTATGGTATATAACATATATGTTTATTTTGGCGTAGAGCCAACACAACGGCAACGCTCGCTGTATGAATTGTTGAGTACTAGGTTTAAATTCAGCTTGTAATTGTTGTTTCTTATAGTAAAGGAATTAAAATCAATATAAGAAATCAATTGCCTTTGATATAAAGATTATTTATAAAGAGATAATTTAATTGTTGAAACCATAGATTAAGATCTTATCTTGATCAGTGATCAAAGATTAGTGTCAAGTTTAAAAAAAAAAACTACTTGAACTGGAGAGGAAAAAAGTATAAAAGTACGTAAATCAGTTGAAAATTTTAAGCGATATTATCATAGTTTTCGCCCGCAACTCCGTGTGGAATTTATCAAAAAGTAAGTAACCTATGTGTTCTTTGTTTTAATTTAAAAATATAGAAATAAAGATACAACCGCTCCCCATGTCCCTGACTTAAAATGTGTTAGGGTAACAGGATGATGGCACAAAGCCGTTTAAAAAAAGAAAAAACCTATGTGTTCTCCAGACTATCCTCTACATCTAAGCTAAATTTCATCAATATCCATTCATCAGTTTTGGCTACAAACTCTAACAGACATCCATCCATCTAAATTTTTTCATATATAATATTAGTATGAAGTATGTTGTAATACTAGGAATTAAAATTCTAAACCCAGTAGGCTAAATAAGTTTAAGTCTACCGGTACTGTGGTTGTAGGTTCAAATCCCACAATTAAACTATTGTGCACCTGAAAAATTCCTCTTTTGCAAATTTAACCTCAAACATCTATCTAGTGGCTAAAGCTACAAGAAGTTACAATACAATGGATATTCAGATTTGAATGGTTGTCAAGATAAATCCATTCATAGAATTAAAAACAAATCAATATGTTAATTGCATGTAACAAGAGCTATTAAATCTCCGTTGCCTCACCTACAATTTATATATCAACTTGTACAATAGAATGATTAGAACAGTGTAACACTCATAAAATCATTGTTATCAATTCATTCACTTACTTATGAAGCATACCTTAAATTAAGATTGAGTTGGCTTTATTCGACTCTTCCGGCTTTTTTTATATTGGTTGACGAATTTTAATCCCATTCCCATCCTACCCCTTTCTTATAAGGATAATGTTGGGAAGAGAAAGTGGATTTGATAGTGGAGACTCATAGATAGGGGAAATGTCCTCTTTATGAGCATATCTTCCTACATCAATAAAGCTAACGCATTTCCAATTGAAAATGTCTATGGACAGTAGTTACTTCGCCTTTTAGGTGTTTAAGTGGCTGCTCACTTGATTGCCTCTTTATAATAAAAAAACTTCACACATACAATTATGTATATTGTTTGTTTAGTGTACATATATACTATTATAATATAGCGTAAAGACACACTTCTTTGTTGCCTAAGATCTCAGAAATTACAGCATATTTTTGGATAATTCTTTTTTTAATACAAAGCCCTACACTTCCGCCATGCTTTGAGGCTATATATTTTCACGCCATTAAACTTAGGGGGTAAATATTTTGGATAAAAACCCTAATGTGGGAAAGAGACCATAAGTTGCTGCCAACATCAAGTAAGCAAGATTGCCGAGTTTTGTCATGTCATGTCATTTTGACATTTGCAATTGAGAATTTGACACATGTAAACAATAAAATTATTTTATGTTAATGAAATCGCATGGGAACAGCTAGTCCATAAAAAAAAAACAAATAGATTTGAGATCTTTCTTGTATTTGCAGTTGGTTAGGAAATATTTCTACAGTTTATTTAGATACAACATTGCTATTTTTTGACTACAGGGTCTTAGTGTTTTGTGTTAACTATTAAATGGAGTGTTTTTAACATTGACTATTTTATAACAATTTTTTTAAACTTAAAGATATAAAAACGTTAAAGTACATTTTACCGGATGAAAGCATTATAACAGTTTTGTGAAAAAATAATAAAACTCAACGGTACAAAAGCAATAAACCGATAATTGCTTTAAAAATTAGTAAATTTAATTTGATAAAGTTTTTAAATAGATATACTAAAAAATTAAACAAACTGATTGACAGTTTATGTGTGTCTAAATCAACCTTTTTATGAATAAATTTAAATGTTATATGCAGATTATATAAGATAAAACTCTATTCTTCAAGGGGTCAATATAAGCTTATATTAACAAAAGTGCAATATGCAACACAGTAATGATAACAAGATCAAAGAGCAATTGGATGTCTGGATATTGTTAGCATGACAGTTGATAACATTATTATTAACTAACTGTTGCCTGCGACTTCGTCCGCATGGTATTAGAAAACATACAAACTTTATAAATAACAAAAAGCTACATATCCCTCGGGAACTGGACATTTGTTGGGGATGAACCTTACGGCATGTGTACTCCAGACTTTGTTTTATATTTGTGCCAAATTTCAATAATATATGTTGAACCATTGCAGAATGATTGAGTAAACATTAAAAAACTAAATTAATGAATACCACAGGGACCGTAACTATTCCCGGGATAAAAAGGAGCCTGTGTTCTTCCAGACTATGCTCCAAACCTGTGCCAAATTTCATGGAGATCTGTTCAGCCGTTTAGGCTACAAACGCTAACAAACATTCATCCATCCATCTTAACTTTCGCATTTATAATATTTATATGATTATATGATACATATCATATTGTTTCCAAGATAAAGATGTGTTATGAAGCCAGATTATATTGTTTTCATGAATTATTGACTTATTTTAACTATCTATACAGTTGGTTAGCTGTAAGGATAAATATAATGTAAGAATGTCTTATTAGAATTCGTAAAAACAGTTCATTTACAAAATATTATTTAAAAATTCATACCAAATAAAATTTCTTACATGATTATTACCTTACAAAACATTATTTAAAACAACATTACTGCTTACTAAACTACATTGTAAAAGCTAAGAGTGTTAAGATGTGTTTAGAAGCTAATAGAGAAATTTCATACAAACTAGACATCGAATCTACTTTCGATATATGTGCGGATGGCGATTGCGGCCATCGTAAGGGATATTTTTAGAACCAGACTCAGCTAGCTGAGCAACAGACAGAAAGAAGCTATTATTTACAGTACGGTCTGAAAATGTACTAATGAAAAGACCTAGCCAAACCGACTCCGATTCAGCCAGCGAAATAAAAAAAGAAACTATGTGCAAAGTGGCAGGCGCGAGTGTCAATTGCCAACGGACGACATAAAATAGAGACATGCAGTTTCTTTACGGTTTACCTCCGTCGTTGTCCATTTCAATATTTATCGAATGTATAGCTGGCAGACACCTCACGGCCGTCCTTCGGTGGCGCACATTTACTTTAACTTCGTCATTATAGCACTGAACGGAACGCACTTTACGTTTTAGACTGCTTCTACGAACTTTGAACACAAAACCTCACTGGTTAGTAAGCGATCAGGAAATAATACACGCGCGGTCGACTTCACTATACGTAAACTAAAGACGTACCTCCTCGGGCATGATCCTATAATAACTGGCTCTTCTTTCGTCCAAGGAACTAGTTATCAAGGTCTCGACGAAAACAGCATGCACGCATCCATAAACTTAACACAAATTAGTACGACACTGTACACACCTTTGGTTTAATTTTACCGCAATTCGTAAAGTAACAACAAATGTTAAACACAATTTTAATGAAAAAAAAATAGACGAAAGACGATCGGCAGAAGTTAACACTTTGTCGTCCGACGGAGTGAACGTCAAATCAAAATGATGATAATTCGTAACTGTGTGTGTGGGGCCGCGAGACGCACACTAATGGGGAATGTTACCTATTGGTTGTAATTCGTCACATGGGTATAATGACGAATGCGGATGCCGCGCATGCGTAGTGCGAATTCAAAACTTTTTAACATACGAATGAGCGAGAAAAAAACAAAACATTTACTATCCAAGTTGTTCCACCGTTTCCCGCGTTTTATTTTTAATTTATTGCCATATATTAAGCTAAGAATTGTTCTAACAATGTTTTAAATTCTTTAAAACAATGTTTTAAATTCTTTAATACATTGTGAAAAATTTTTTCCATGTTAACAAGTGATTTGTTTTCCTGCAAGGTTAATTGCCATCTGTAATATTTTTCTATTTTATCTCGCAACTTACTGTCTCAAATCTGTTAATTTAGCAACCCCTGTGTGAGTCATCGGCTCTTTGAAGAATCCTGTAATGCGTGGGACGTTTTCAGAGGCTGAAATATATTTTAGATTACAAGGCATGAGTCACCGCTACCCTTACGTATTTTAACTTAACAACCATGTTTTGCTAGAGGGTAGTCATTTAAAAGGTTAGCTAATATACTGTACTCAAATAAATAAGACTTTCGCTATTATTCCTTTGAGTTTTGTGTCGATATCGATACCGAAATTGTAAAAAGTTTTTATGAAACCCAGTTTCGTCGTCCACGAAATTCATATTTGTATAAATGTAGATACACCCTAGTTATATTAAAAAAAAACTACATTATAAGCGATTTGAGTAATTTAGAAAGTGTGTCTTTACCGGCAAATGTTTGAAAATACTAATCTAGACTTTTTCATAACGACATATTTCAGTTTGTGAAAAGTTAAAGCGAAGATAGCAAACAAATAATTTAGCGTATTACAAAGTTAATCTTTACAAAGCAGATGAGAAACAAATTTTTTTTTTTGTTTGTATAAAAAAAACCATAGTTATGAGGAAGCTTCTTATCTTCGACAACGTGATTATCTAGATTAAGGTGTGAGTCGGTACCTTTAAGGGCTACGATTTACATTAGGATAATGATAACCGCCTATATAATTCATTCATTCATTTATAAAACGAAAACTGGCCAAGATTTACAACCATTTTACTTGCTTTTGCCAACAGTACTCAAAATTTCTCATACAAAATTTATATTAAGAGTGTTCCTAGGCATTATTTAACGACTTTTGGTGAATAAGGGATTAATAAATGGAAAACCTAGAGAGCGGTTATGGCTGTGCGGCTAAGTGCACTGGTGAAAGAGAGGTCTAAAAAAACATACAGACGAATTGAATACCTCTTTCTTTTGGGAAGTCGGTCAACAAAATATAAAAAACCGTTCCAATACAGTTCAGTTGGAATAAATTTGTTCATTTTCCTGTTAGCATCAGCTTATACAAGCATACCAATTTGTGATTAGAAAGTTCGTTCGGGGCTAGTTTGTTTTGCAAGTACAGGTGACTCAGTATTGGCGGCAGCAGCGGCGCGATGTCGGCCTACAGGTTGTCTATGGTCGCGACAAGGTGGCGTGAGGCGACGTCTGGCGGCGCGGCGGCGGCAACGCGCCTGTCACTTCGCGTGTGGCGCCAAACCTGCCATTTCACCTCTTTCAAAGCGTTTTTATTACAACCCTTGTCCTTTCTCCCTATTTTACCCTCTTTTTGAATTGCGTAGTATTACGCGTTTTATAAAATAAGTAATAAGGTGGTGTTGAATTTTTAATTAGGCTGTGCGATAATGTGCGTATACCTACAATAGTGTTCTTATTTGATTTTTTACACTTTTTGTGATAAGATCGTTAATTCTTATTTATTTTATAATTTAATCGTCAATCGTAATGTTTTTATAAAATTAACAGCGCAAACTTGTAACTAACTATACATGACTTTTTTAAATGTTAATTGAAATACCTACATGTTGATTTGCTTCGTAATTGCTTACTTAAAATGAGTGATTAGATCGAAATAATCGAATTTTAGATTTTTGTCTTTCTAGACAACTAATAAAGTGTTATACCTAAAATTAAAAAATAAATATTGACACATTATAAGCCTACAGGTACAAAGGCAGTCAAAATGGCGTCAGGGCGATACGATCAGGAATAATTTAAAGTGCGAGGGAGCGCCGCGGCGCCAGCCGGAGCGGCGCCCTGGCCCGAGCCCCACGCGGGGCGAAGCCCGACTGGCGCCGGCCACGAAGGCACCACTCACTCTACCAGACAAATAACTTTGTACAGGAGTAAATACCCTCGCTGTTTAGATATCATAAGCAATATGTAGGAGTGCTAGTTTTGTGTACATTTTTTTGGTGAAATGTTTTTTTGGAGATAAAAAATGCGAAAAAAATCCCGGTACTTAACTGTTACTGAAACTTAAATATCACGCCCCCCTTTCACCATCAAAAATATAATTTTAAAATCTCTTTCATGTCAAACATCATGAATGTAATCGAAAGACTGGCTGCATCTTTTTCCACACGTTCGAAAAAAGCAACAATTAATTCAAACTTACGACAGCTTTCAATCTGACAATCGTTTTTAAAGAGATCATTTGTTGCTAATCGAATTTATATTTATAAAATGCTGGATCAATCACCGAAAATGGCGCAACACGCTTCGCCGCCTGTCCGCACCGGCGCCGGAGACATCTCCGAGCGAGAACTGTCCCGCGAGTGGTACAGCCTCTCGACCACGCCCACTGCGTGAGTATCGTATGGGTTTCGTCTAGCTGACTGCTGTTAAATGGTTATCAGTCCCATTTTTAGCGATCAAATAAAAAAGTGCTGCTGTTCGTAAAACTATGTATAATGAAACACTGAAGATAACAAACGTTAAAGAGATCTCGTTCGTATATAACTAGATGGACACGCTTAGTTAGCATATGTCAGTCTTTTTCTTGGATGCATGAAGTCCCTATAGAGATAGACAATAGAAATCTTCCTAATATTATAAATAAGAAAGTTTAGAGGGATAGATGTTAGTTTGTTTTCTTTTTTAATTCCACGCGGACGGAGTCGCGAGCGAAAGCTAGTAACTACTAAACTCTATCCGTGTGTTACTAGTACTTAACTAATACGGAAATTTATAAGATTTACATGTTGAAGTAAATGTAACCACAAGGCCACGTGGGCTAAGACTACTGGGATGATAGTCTACAGACGATCAACATTGTTTTTTTCCCTGTGGTGACGAACGTCTAGCGTCATGGGTCTACGCATTTTGTCACTTTGCTTCGTGTTTGTTCTAAGAGACATCCTCAATCAATCAAGACTCATCTAAAATATGTGTTAATTTAACTACTGGTGAAATAATTTGTAGACCAGACATTAGGAACTTCTGCATATAATGACATGTCAAATGTAGTTATTTGCTAAAGTCTCAGGTTCTAAGTATGACAAGTAAAGTACAGACAAGTAAGACACGTATTCAACAATGACTTGTTTACAAGCAATGTTTATTGCACCACAATTTTGAAATGTCATTGTTGTTTCATAAGTAAATATTAAAAGTAAATAACTTGTCCCTAATATCTTCAGGCATTGTCTGTCCCATAAATTTTCCTCGAGGAATTAAAAATATAACCACTTAGAAATCAGATCCTTTCAGCCGTTCTGAAGATACATGGTAACAAATATCCATCCATCCAAACTTTCGCCTTTACTTATAATTATCTTACTAATATTATAAATGCGAAAGTCTAGATGGATGGATGGATGGATAGATGATTGTTGGAGTTTGTAGCCTAAACGGCTAAACGGATGGCTTTTTGTTATTTATATACACGCAGACGAAGTCGCAGGCAACAGCTAGTTAAGAATAAAAGTTTGATAATATAGTAATAGCTTTGGGTTTTTTTTTTATTTAATTATTGGTGATCTTGCTTGTTTTGTAGCCGTGTGCAGCCTGCGCACCCTCGCAAGCAGGTGCACTCAGTGCCGGTGAGCAAGTTCGGCCGCGGGCAGGCGCCGGGCCGCAACCTGCACCGCATACGCAGCTGCCTCGAGGAGCTGAGCAAGCCGCCGCCGCCGCCCCGCGTCGCGCACAAAGCCGCCTCGCTGGAGGACCTTACGCCCAGCAAGAAACTAGCAAAGAGAAGGTCCGGGAACCAGTTGGGAAGCATTAAACTATTAGGAAGTAGTGAATAGGCCGAATCTGTATTGTCTAAAATTATTAAGAATGTTTTGGCGTGGCTCTTCCCAACACACATGGAATCGTAAAGTCAGCATTGGTGGTTAATAAGGGTTTCTTGTTTCTTTGTACACCGAGTAGTCTCAACATTTCTTTGGAGTGCAGTTGGTTTGTTGTATCAGGAAGGAGGCCGAGGGCGCAGTGTCTGGTGCGGGGAGGTGCTTGGGGCCGCGCGTGTTGGCGGAGGAGCAGGCGGCGGCGCGCGTGGCCCGCTTCATGCTGCTGGCCGCGTGGCGCCGCCGCCGGCACGACCTGCGCTGTCTGCGTAAGACCCTCGAGGTCCAGGTAACGTGCTCACGTTGAGGTATTTTTTTCACCGCCATATAACGCTCAACATTAGGTAATATCGTAGTGAACTCAAAAATACGATACAATGTTAAATATTAAAAATATAACTTTTTGCATGCGTGAGGAAAAGGCTTTAAAGGAGCAATGACCTATTAAGTAAATGGCATTTTAATTTTAAATTAGTGTCGATGTAGGCGTCCTGCGGCGAGGTGAGGGTTGCGTGGTCAGCTGGGGTAGTGGTGATAGAGCAGGGGTTGTAATGCAGGGGGCGCGCGGCCTTCAGTGCGATCTGTCGCAATCGCAAGGGTTTGGTGTTAGCACAACCTGCTTATCGATCAATAAGTCATGCATTTATAAATTTATTTTGATAATTGACGTAATTAAACACTTAAGAATATTATTCTTATTTTGTAATGGACATCTCAACGGAACGCACTTGACCGTTTGATTGTTGGTTGCCAGTCTCCACAATGCAATACAAGCAGCAGCAGCAGTAGGGCAGGAGTTGTGTGCAGGTGAGCAGCAGCGAGCGGCTGCGGGTGCAGGTGTGGGCGCTGAAGTCGCTGCTGGAGGCGGACGGCGGCAAGCTGCGGCTGGGGCTGCGCGAGCTGCAGCGCCTCAAGCAGCTGCTGCACGACAGGGACGCCGAGAAGGCCCTGCTAGAGAAGGTGGGGCTTACTGGCTGCGGCGCCGGGATACTCCACTTTAATAGTTCCTTAAAAGAGTCGTGATTAATTCGACAGGAGAAGCGGGCGCTCGAAGGTGACGTGAGTGCGGCGGAGGACCGCGCCTCCGAAATGAGCATCGGTGAGACTTTCTTCATTGTTTAAGGTAGTAGTTATTTCGAGATGTAATTGTATGTGTGCGTACCTGCGGGCAGGCTGGCGCAACTGTCGCAACGAGCTGGAGGCGGCGGGCGCGGCGGCGCGGGCGCTGGAGCGCGCGCTGGCGCTGCAGCTGTCGGCGCAGGCGGAGCTGGCCGCGCAGCGCGACGCCGCCACGCAGTCGGTGCGGCTCAGTGTGCGTAGCGCGGCGTACTGTCAAGTGTTGTCTGGTGTGTTGTGAGTGTTGGGTGTGCAGGTGTCGCGGCTGGGGGGCGAGGTGCGGCGCTGCGAGGCGCTGCTGGGCGCGCTGCAGGCGGAGGCGAGCGCGCTGTGCGCACAGCTGGCCGACAAGCAGCGCGCGCTGGACGCGGCCGCGCTGCAGCTGCACGCCGAGCGCCAGTGAGTACACAGCTTGCGACTAGCGGCTGCTGGAGACTGGCGATGCACGTGTGGTTAACTACTGGGTGTGTGGGGCAGGGCGCGCGGGCGCGGGGCGGGCGCGCGGCTGCGGCTGGCGGCGCGGCTGGCCCTGGCGCAGCGCGCGGCGGGTCAGCAGCGAGCGGCGCAGGCGCGGCTGGAGGCGGAGCTGGCTCAGCGCGACCACCAGCTGGTGGAGGCGCGCGCCCGCTGGCTGCCGCACCCGCTGCTCAGGTTTGTTACTTTTTAAAAGTTGTTTATCAAAATTTTGTGTGATATGACTATAATATTTGTGCAGGCTGGCGGAGTGCGCACGCTGCTTGCTGCGGCCGCGGTGCTCCTTCCGCGACGTGTTCATCTGGTCGCTGCTGGCGGCGCGCCGCGGCTGCTGACTGCCCCGCACTGCCCCGCACTGCACCGCACTGCCCCGCACTGCACCGCACTGCACCGCACTGCCCCGCACTGCACCACATGTGGCAACACCGGCAATACAACACGAAACATGACGTCTAACATTTGGCGCCGTTTTTGACCGCTCTGTTAAAATATTTTTTTTTAAGCTGGCACAGGCCTCCAAGTAAAAGAAATTAGGTAAACAAACGGTAAGTAATTTTAGACATATTGATATACCTAAGTTTTGTAGATTATGTTTAGGATTTTTTAATGAATTGTTACTAGTTTATATCACACGTTAAGTGTAATTTTAAGGATTGTACAAAAATAAATTTTACTTTTAAAAGTCGTGTTTTATTTTGCTTTTAAATCTGTACGTAGTCATTTCATCCATATAGTATAGGCGTGGCCATCCAATAATTTATGGTAGATCTAGGAAGCTTACAATTAAGGCAGACTTAATCGTAGCGGTTTTTTTTTTGATTCTCCAAGCGTCAGGTATACGAGAGGAAAATAAAAGATTGTTTCACATAAATTGATTTTATTTCAGTCTTACAGCGCTAATCAACAGACTACATTAAAATAACATTTGGAATGGTTTCTATCACACGAGGATCGATATGACGCAACATAAACGATCCACAAATTCTACACATCTACAGATCATTTAAAACCGATCAGAACAAAATAATGTGCCTCAATTTTACCACCCAGATTTTTATTTCTCTCATATACTTTGAGAAAAATAAAATAGAAATATAGTTTTCTACGGATATTCTCCTCTAATCTTAACAGAATGTAGACATGTATATTATAGTCGATTTGTCTTAGCTCCGCGCCCCGCCCTGGCCTAGCGCACTCGCTAATGACAGTGCCGACGTCAGAGAAGGGCGCAGTTGGGCTATCGCCCAGGGCGTTAGAAAAAAAGGGGCGCCACAAGTCCGCGAATTTCACAAGGATATTACCAAAACTAATAAAGTCGCCGTAGAATTTTGCCCAAGGCAATGGTAATGCTAAAAACGGTATTAATAGATTATTTTGATAAGGCAAATATAATCTTCAAGAGCATTTTATTTTGCATAGTAAAATGACGTCATCTGTCCAGGCCTCAATTTAATTCGTACGAGTTGTACGTGCGACGATAAAATAAATATCATGACTAGAACTCATTGGTACTTATCAACTATATTTCTACAAATATCTAGAATTAAACAACATTAAATAAATATAATTTTTGTCTTAAACTAATTTTAACTGCAAAAAATTACAGTTATATTTTATTACATTTCACAAACCATGTTTACGATATCTAAATAATTACAAATAAATTAATCAGGACCCGTCCCACCTTTGGCTGATAGAGGTTCAGATAGCTTAAAAACGTCACTGTCAGATAAGTGAACAAAATCCTTATTAAAACTTTCGTGAGACATTATACTATATAAATTATAACACGGCTAAACTCACGTGATAACACTCGGTCACCGTCGCGACGAGTATACCCGATTAATCACTCACCCTGAAGAAGGACCCCCAACGGGTTCGAAACTGTCGGTGCCTACACCGAATGTTATCACGTGTGTTTAGCCGTGTTATAATTTATATAATGAACAAAATCCGATATTTCCATCACATATTTTTCACGTTCGATTGTTATGAATTTACAATTTGGTGGGACACCTTTAGGTATATAATAACTTTAGTATTTAGGCCAGAGCATGTTATGATAGATTCACAGATTTAATTAGTAAATTAGGCTTCATGTAAATTGCGTATTTTAAAGTCTTCAATAATGTGAACTAAAAGCTATAGTTTAGTCAAATGACTTTAAGAACAGATTACTTATTTTGATAGGGGTTATTTGACCTAAAATCTTGTCAGGGTTCATATCAGATTACAAAATGCATAAATTGTAATGAGTATGAAACACAGATATTTAACTCCCTACATAATAGAAAATATTTATATTTTAGTCAGCATTTTACCTAAACTACGAGTACAATAACATTGTAACTTTAGAGCGGACATTACTAATAACAATTCGTGGCAGTTTTATTATTGCATTGCCTGTAGCGGTCGACTCTTATATATTTACATATAACCTTATTTTAATTAGGCAAATCATTTTCTAATGACGTCCTCAAAGTATGTACATTTAATTTATCTAGTTGTTAGTCAGTTTTGTTTAAATAAATTGCATTGATTACAAATTAAGAATGACATACTGATAACATATTTTACAAAGCAAAAATAAATATGTAAATATATAAAATTATATAACATTTGTTATAACCAAATATAAATGTTGTACAATATTCGGCCGATCATTTCCCTGTTATCTTTAATGTATCAGTTGTGTCGCGTCACAAGTATAATGGCATCTTGTGAAAGCACAACCATTTGAATATCTCCATGTTACTGTAAGTTGGTGCGTTCGGCATGACATGAGGCCCGGGGCTCCTGGGCGGCGCGCCTCATATCATGCCGAAGCCCTCGCCGCCCTCGTTGATGGCCCAGAGCAGCGCGTGCACCAGCTGCTCGTAGGAGTCGTAGTGGGGCAGGCAGAGCTG
>NW_013525046.1:633560-649730 GCF_000836215.1 Papilio polytes | reverse complement strand
CTGCGGCTCCTGCCAACCCCACTCCACCTGCAAACGTCGAACACTGACATTCAATACACAATACATAGACAATTCAGGTAAAAAATTAGTAAAATATATTAAGAAATACATTACATGCATATCGAATGATTTATTTATCCCGCTTATTGAGTATTTCCTTGTTGCGAATGTAAAATCCTTGGTGAACAGTAAAGTCGTGCGGTGCAGTGAAGGCATACCTTGCAGCTGGGCGGGTGTAAGTACTTTCCGGTGACGTACTGCAGCAGCGAGTGCTTGGCCTCGGGCGTCAGCGAGGGCTGCGTCATCGCCGCCAGCGTCACCAGCCCGCACACCGACACCGACACCACCAGCATGCCGCCTGTCGGTGCATCGACACACCGACATCAACAGATAACATTATCCAATTAACTGACACACTTTACTAGGTTCTTCCCGAGTAGTTAGTAATCCTCACCCCATGTCCAGGCGTCCTGATGCTTGCTATTCTTAACGACAGTACTCCAGAGGTCTGCCTTAAGGCTGACCAGGGCCTCCTTGCCAGTAGGTAAGCTCTGGCGGGCGGCACACCACGCGCTGAAGTCCTTGGGGTCGATCACGTGGCGCGCCGTGGAGTCCTCCAACCAGTACACGTCTTCAAGCGAGCATACGTCTAGACTAAGCAGTCTGCAACATCACATTATGAAAGATAAGTTCCACACGGAATTAATAAACACATTTATGCTTGAAGTAAAGTTAGTTAATCCGCGAAATATAATACTGATAATGGATTTTACATTATTTTTTTTCCAGTAGATTATGTTTAATTTAAGATAAAAACCAGTGGCATTTTAAAAAAGAATTTCCAGCAGACAAATGTAACGTTTCGCTTTTCCTTTTATGTTTGTGTTTGGTTTAACGTGCATGTTGCATAGCACGCGGCCTTACGTTGCGCCGCGGAGACTGGGGGCTTTGTCACGTCTGCAAACAACATAAAGCTGCCTGTACACTAACCAACACCAACACATTTTTATCTTTACATGTTAAAATGATTTTTATTTTATTCCTATCCTATGTAATCACAACGAAAATAATTAAATGTATTACAAATTATAACTTAAGTAGAAATACAAGTTTCCACTGCAAGCAATACCACCTCAGCACTAATTACTGTACGTTGCTACGCTCGTAGCTCGTAGCTACTTCAGAATAACTTGAATCGAAAATAGAATCGAGCAATTATTTCATTTAAAATGTATCAAATCCGTAATTTAACTATTTGGATAATTAGACACTAGTAATATTTGCATTTTACAAAATCGAGACAGCAAACGTCTTCTGCTGAGCACTATACTGTCGTAGACAATCTGGATTGGTTAATCGAAGATATTTAAACAAGTTAAAATTTCTATATAATGAAGAACGTATGTGTTAGAACAACATTGTGAAGCGAATTTGAACAGTACTTCGTAACTCATTTGGCAATGAACATATATTTTGTACGAGTATGAAATCTGCAGCAACTATATCCCAGGGGAAGAAACGTGGTTTGTATAATTTTCATTGTATTTAGGGTCTTCTTTTTATTTAGTTTCATTACTTCTTGTTATTTTATATGAATGTTACAATGACATTGTATAATATCATTATTTAAAGAAAAAGCAATCAACATAATATCTTACTAATCTTAGAAATAATTTACTTTTAACTAATAATATAAATGGGAAAGCTTATGTGGATGGAGGTTTCTTCGAATTTGTAGCCTAAACTACTGAACGGATCTCGATGAAATTTGGCATACATGTAGAGCATAGTCTGAAAAACACTTAGGCTACTTACTTTTTTTTTAAATCTATGCGGACGGAGTAGAGGGCGAAAGCTACTATAATAGACGTTATAAGTTTGGAATAACATTTTTTTAAAATGAATCGCGGCCCACTTGTAATTTCATTCGTAAATACAATTTCCGTTTGCCCGCCCGAGGTTTGCTGCCAACATCGTTTCCGACTGTAATCCTCTGCCGTATTTGTGTAAATACTTTATCATAACGCAGAAAATTCAATTTTCACTCGTGCTTTAGGTAAGTGAATATTGTGCTTTTTTTATTTCATGCGACTAAAGACTAAGATTGGGTCGAATACACGAGAAAAAAAGCAAGAAGAAGCAGAAGAGATATATAAAATAACTCATTTATCTACAAAAATGTTAGGTCTAAAGAATATTATTTATCTTTGGCAAGATCTGATAGCATAAAAATCAACATTTTATTTTAATTCAAGCGATAAATTGATAAAAACCACAATTTTGTTACGAGATTTAGGTGACCGCATTATGTCGCTTCGTGTATGGGCAGCTTTATTCAATTTGAATACGTTAGCAATGTGTGTCTGCGGGCTGTGGGCAGGGCGGGGACAAAGGCACTCGAGACCAGCTAAAGGAAATGCGGGACGCAAGACAAGAACAAACACGTAACATCTTACTAAAATAATTATACGAAAGTTTGCATGGATGGATGTTTGTAACAGCGCTTAAATTGACTAAACGACTGCATGTTAGTCAAAAAGTAATGTAATTAAGACGTTATAGGTGCTCAATTCAGAAAGTTTTAACTCAACAGTCCAGTGAGACCCAGTTCTAAATTTAATTCCAGTCTGTATTATTATAGATTAGCGAATAAAATTACAGAAGAAAACTATTTTACCATTTACATTTTTTAACAGTTTCATTAACATAACTCGTTTTGATTAACATTCCGAGAGATTATGTAAATCAAGAATCGTCGACAGAGGGCAGGGCAGGGCAGGGCAGGGCAGGGCAGGGCAGGGCGGAATCCCGTGCGCACCGCGAACTCTCAAGCTTCGCAAATTCCATTTGAATAAACCTTTGCTATGCTAAGTGATACAACCATTCATTTTTATTTACACCTTAACACACAAAAGTCAAGAGTTTGAAAATTGTTGCAAATAATAAGTAAATCGTACTATTTGATGTTTGTTGCTGATATTTTATGGCTTTAATTTTGATCTTTCTTGGAATTTGTACTTATGTGACAGCTGATGAAATACTAACTATATTTATATTATCAAATTTGACAGGGACGGCGAACCTTTGGCTCGCGCCACTAATGTCACGCGATACAATATTTAATTCAAATAATCATAAAGTGAAAATTATTTGATAGCACGTTGACCTCATTAAGGATTGAATAAATTTCACGTTGATAAAGGTTTGCCTTCCCTGAAATGGGATTCAAAGATTCTTTTGTAACGTAGTGACGTCATCTGCCGTTTAGCGAGATTACAATGTCGTTGTGGCATTGTTGTGGTTGTATTGAGCACAATTGTGTAGCCTGCTGTGAAGGCAGCGCGGAGGGCGCTACTTCCGATGTTCCCTCGCTGTTATTCTACTTTCACACGAAGGTAGAACAGTTAAAACAATATTAAACTTGTGAGTCTTAAATAGGAATACTGCATTGTCTACTGCTCTGTTTGACTACTGTCCTCGTGTTAATCATGATCCAGGTCAGGTCAGATTTAGGAATACTTTTAATAGATTAAATTCGCTTGATACATTTGTTATACATGGCAAGTATTTTTAATTCACTTTTATTTAGCAATCTGCTCAAGTAATGACGTAAATAAAGACTCGAAAATTTCAATAAATTACTAAGAGTTGACGATCGAATTCAATCGATTGCTTCGACCGATTCAAGAGACGATGATAAAATAATGTTGATCCTGCTACTCTTTTCAAATTTGTCGTATATTACATAAAAAGCCTCGTTTTACAAAATACTTTATGCTACAAGGAGATTTCTTTATGTCTAGACTTAGCCAACATCCTGTCCTAGGACTTGAAAGGTGAAAGTTGACGCATTGCGGGGCGTAGGAGTGTATATCTCTGCGAATGCCAGGGACACGTCAAACATTATTTATGTTATTTAAATGTAACGCATTTAGTTCAAAAGCTACCTGCCTCTAAATCATTTAACAATAGCATAAGCAGTCCCTTAGTGTAGAACCGTACTCCCTATTCAATATGTGAGGAATTACATAACTCTTAAGAAAAGTGGTGTATAATTTATTCGGAGGTGCTTTCAAAGTTTTGCAATAAACAAATATTTGGCATACAAATAATTTGGACACAGATGTTAGGTTTTGTATAACATCGAAGTTCCCCAGAATTTGAGTTTCGCAGCAGTTTGTACTTTTATTAAAAACATGCAAAACTTTAGTGTGAGCATGCTGCGAATTTGCAATATGGACACTAGAAAACATTGAAGATATGTTTATAATATAATTTAATTTAAACAAGATAAATAACGTTGGTATCCCACTGTCATAAAAATTAAAGTAAGCTTTCATACTTCAGTCTTTTACATAAATAAAATAAATCGAAGCCACTCTCAAGACATGTAACTTAAGTGTCATTTTCCAGTAAAATTATTCATATAAGATCGTCTTCAAGCTTTGACCAATAAATATATGTTGTAACAACCACGTGACCTTGACTGCGACCAAGGACAGCGCTGAGCTAATTCTGTCAGAGCCAATGTTCGAACGCGGACTATCTTAAATCTGAAATTTTCATTTTCAGTGCCAACCTTGCAAAATATTAGGGAGATATAATTTTAGAAATATTACTGACACATCAAACTGCTTGTGTTCATAATGTAGTTCGAAATGTAATAACACACATCATCACTATACGTCTTCACTGAGAGGCTCAGAACCTACCCTAAATTAAGGGTGACTAAGCTAGAGTCAACCACTCTAGCTCACAGCATTTTTACTCCACATCTAGGAACTTCAACGATATGTGAAGGTCGCGTAAATGTACATATGGAATTTTTAAATCGACAAACACGTCACGTGATGTATTACTTAGAGTATGCGTGCTGAAGGCGGTGGGTTACGAGCCACTGGCGCAGCACGAGTCGCTGCTGCAGCAGTAACGCCGCGCGCCGCAGCCGCCGCTCCTCCGCCGCCGGCATCTCCGGCAGCCGCTCCAGCGCCTCGGGGCTACCACACCCTGACAGCGTCGATATACCTGATAACACAAGCATACACTCTTAAAATAGTTTTACACCAAACAATAAGTCAGTGGTTGGATGCACGCGTTCAGTCACTAAACACAATTTATAAGAAGTTGAATCATATTTATAGTCTGAACAAACACTTAAAGCCCTACAAATAAACGCGATATAAAGTTAAAGTTAGGAATAAACTGGATATAAGCAAAATTTGTACTAATATTTGCTTATACTCAGTTTATTCCTGAGTTTAACTTTATACTGCGTTTATTTGTAAGGCTGTCAGTAAGTAAACTTCCTTAGCTCTATAGCCCTTTTTTGGCTTGATTGTGCAAATTCTTCCAGATGGTCCATTTGTCGTTGTTTGAAAAAAAGCAATAAGCACCTAATACTTCGTAGCACATAATGCGAAGGGTATCAGACATGCTACGTTGTAGAGTGCTACGGCGTAGGATAGAAACGCATCTCTCACGATTGCGACCTGGGGAACTAGCACGAATATTTACCAGTATCGTAACATATATTTCGTTCAGTCTGAAAAGTTATTAAATAACTGCGTTCATAATTTAAATTACGGCGATGTTTAATAAAATAATTGTTAGACAATGTTTATTGCATGTTAATTTAATTATAACGCCAACGTACGATGTTTCTCTAACAATTTATTACAATTAGAAGGACGGCGGCATTTGTTGTCAGCGCGTTGCTAAGCAACCGCTCCGACCTCGCCTTTATAGCACAAACTTATTCCATTTATTTAGTTGACCTTTGGAATTAAATAGTGTTTAACGGTGTACGAAAATGGTAACACTCTTAATCAAATCATATATACATTTACTAAAATGACCGCTTCCTTTTTACAATACGATCAGTTATCATTTTCTTGTTTTACTCTGTAGTTATTAAATCGACCAAATCTTTGCCGAAAGTTCATACTTTAAGTGCAAAAAATATTCCTATTGGAAACTTTGAAACACTCTATACTATCTATCTATACTATTATAATAAAGTTTACACTTTTTTGTTGCCTAAGATGTAAGCAATTACAGCATATTTTTGAATAACTCTTTTTTTAATAAAAAGCCCTACACTTACGTCTCGCTTTAGACTATAATTTTGATCCCATTAAACTTAGGGGGTAAATATTTTGGATAAAAACCTAATGTGGGAAAGAGACCATAAGTTGCTGCCAACATCAAAGAAACAAGGATGCCATAGTCATGTCATTTTGACATTTGCAATTGATAATTTGACACATGTAAACAATAAAGTAAAATTTTCACAATTTTATGCGTAGATCGCAGGGGAACAGATAGTATAATCATAAAATCGCTGCAAAGAAAACTACCCTAATTCGGTTAAATATAACGTCCATAAATATTTATATATTGCCCTAATTGCAAGCATCATTAGGGATGTTTTAGCCACACCTTCGTTAGCCCCATTAAACATTTATCCAATAAGGATAATTACACGCTACATCTACATAAGTATAATTACCAAGTTGATTTTGACCTTCTAAAACCCACATAATCAGTATAAACTGAATAGTCAAAAATTTTTAAAATTGCGCGTATGTAGGCAAAATTTTAACTATATCAACACTTCGATGTTACATACGATACGAACATACGACTAACTATCTGTTTCTCAAGACTTTGTCCGCACGAATTATAATAAAAATATGGCCTATGTTAATCACTGATAACGTAGCTTTTTAATAGTGAAAGATTTTTTAAAATCAGCACAGTAGTTTTTGAGTTTTTTTAAAACATACAAAAATCCAAATATACAAATTTTTTCTCTTTATAACATTAGTATATATGTAGAATAAATTATGTCCATTATCTTAATGGTGGTTTTACTTAAGTATTCTTTTATCTATAAGCAAAGAAAGCAAACAGACTCCAATTTTCGTCACGCGATTTTGAGCTAAACTATTTAACTACGTCGTAGTCTTTGACTCCAATAATTAAACAAAAAAGTGGGATCCACCTGCAAGCACTGCTGCTGTTTGGATAAAAAAAGAATTATCAAAATCGGTCCACTAGCGGCGGAGTTATGCCGTAACACACATAAAAAAAACATATACAGACGAATTGAGTACCTCCTTCTTTTGGGTAGTCGGTTAGAAATACTGTTAGTTCAATAGTTGCGGTGAAGCAGTTATATGTTCGTTTCATTAAACAGTTTATTAACATCTATAAAAGTAGCAATTCGTAGAAGATAGTTATTTAAGTACTATCTTTCGCTCGCGACTCTGTTCGATTGGTATTAAAAAAAAC
Organism: Papilio polytes; assembly: GCF_000836215.1. Classification (NCBI taxonomy): domain Eukaryota; kingdom Metazoa; phylum Arthropoda; class Insecta; order Lepidoptera; family Papilionidae; genus Papilio; species Papilio polytes. Next base: position 642,437 of record NW_013525046.1, on the reverse strand, counting down.
ACAACTGAGTAGCCTATGTGTTCTTCCAGACTATCCTCTACGTCTATGGCGAGTTTCATCGAAATCCGTTCAGCCGTTTAGGCTACAAACTGTAATAAACATCCATCCATCTAAACTTTCGCATTTATAATATTAGTATGATAGCTATGCATATAAAGTTGACATGCTTTAATGGTGCTAGAGTTTGACGATAGAAGGCGTGTCTGTAGCCTGTAGCAACGGAAGCTTTCGTGCCGCACGCAAGCTTTATTTCGGATGACACAGTAGATAATGTATTTGCATATATTTATTCACCAAAATGTTTTTGTATCTCTTGCATACATATGCATACATACATATACATTGCGTCACATATGACTATTATGTTACCAATGTTACTTAAGTAAAAATACCCTAAGGGACGATTAAGTTACAACTATGTAGATTTAAATATTACATGAACTGGTCTAACTGAAAAGTATATGAAGGTTTGTTGTCCACCTGTTGCTTAGGAGACGACTCTGGGACCTTGACACGTCTTGAACAAACAACTTAATATGGAAAAGTTATTATAAAAACATTTTCCATGAACTTTATTATACTTGTTGCGATTTGCGGCTACATTAACGGTGATTGATGGCTACCTCAATTTCAGTATAATTTCTAACATGAAGAAAACCTTAGTAAATAAGCTGTCAACTATCACTGAAGGAAAGTGTATCGAAATATAATCAAAGATCAGTTTGTTCAGATTGTAATAGTACATTTTCTTTTATTCAAGACTAGCTGTTCCCGTGCGGCTTCATCCGCATGAAATTGTGAAAATTTTATTTTAATGTCTACATATATCAAATTAACAATAGCAAATGTCAAAATGACATCACATGACAAACCTTGACAGTCTTGCTTCCTTGATGTTGGCAGCAACTTATGGTCTCTTTCCCACATTAGGGTTTTTATCCAAAATTCCGAAATCCCCCCAAATTTAATTACGTGCAAATATATATCCTAAAGCGTAACATAAGAGTAGGGCTTTTTATTAAAAAAATAATGATTTAAAAATATGCTGTAATTACTGACATCTTACGCCACAAAAGAGTGTGTTTACGCTTTATTATATTAGTATAGATTTTTTTATGTAAACCCCATGTAATAGAAACATTGTACAAATATACACGTCTTTTACGCTCACTCTAGAAATATAACGATTAAACCTTGTTTCAATGGTTTAAAGTTCAATTTCATGTGCGATTAAAATACATATGCGACTCCACTCTCAGCTGCGGCCTGTAACATGGGCCCTTACAAATGTAATTGGCACTGAACGTGCACAGTTCTTCAAAAATGTACGTCGGTTAACTACGTATCTTAATTGGTTTTTTTATAAGCTCTTGTGAGAAGTGATTGTATTCAGGTCGCTATCGTCGGGAACCGACAGCCAGCAGTCCCTAGCCGCAACGTATTCACAAAGCGTTATAAACCAGGGTACTGCATCCAGCAGAATATCGCACAGATTACCTAAGAGTAAGAGGCTACTCCTATATTTGTGTATACGATATTTCATTCTAGATTATATTCAGAAATATGTTTTTATATAATATAAGTTGGCAAACGAACAATCGGCCACCTGAATCCACTGAAATGTAAAGCGACCGCTGCCCGTAAACATCCGCAATTGCAGATGCTTTGCCTACCTTAATTAACGGAATAGGAGACGCACATAAAGAGGATATTTCCCCTTCCTATGCGTCTCCCCCACCGTAAAATCCACTTTTCCTTCCTATCCTTTCCTCTCAAAAAAAGGGGGAAAAGGAAAGGGACTAAAATTAAGCCTCCGGCACCACACTCATCAGACGAAACGCGGAATTGCTTCCACTTCAAAGCTTGTTTTATGTGTGGTCGTGGTATTACACCGGGCGAGCCGGCCCATTCGTGCGAGATGTTACAGCGGGCTCTACCACTGTTATTAAAAGGAGCCTTTTAGTACGGATAAAAAATGTATCGAACTGAATAACGATAATAAGACGTGATCAATAAATTAATGGCAGTTAGATGTAAGATTATTGAGACATTTTTAGCGTCATAACTTCGAAAGTATTTGGTGTTTAACATTCGTTCTTTAATGTACTTACTTATAGTCTAACGTCCACTTTTTGAATAACTAAAACTCTAGTCTTTTTTGAGCGGCAGAAAGTAAAAGATCTAAATCAAAAGGAACTAGTAAATCGTTTTAATATCTTTGAGTATTCTGTAATTACAAATACAAAATCATCAAACTGAATATTTCTACAATCTGTTACATAATCTCGTGACGAATGGGGTGAAAAAAATTGAATAAGGTAACACTTTATCATAAAAAATATTCTGCTTTATTTAAATTTAATTAAAAATGTGTTAACTATATTGACATTTGGCACATGACCTTTCGCATTTTAAATAAATGGGCCAGCATTCAGTCAGAGGGGTCTCGTTTGAGGTTCGAGCGGCGCTAGGGCTGCGCCACGAGCACCTCTCACCTCCCGGTGCGTCGCGACCTCTACTCGACAGCCAGCCTTAATTAATATCGGCACGTGAATTTAGGGTTGGGCCAACCCACAACATACCTGTCTGTATACATCGGGGTTTAACAAGATTTTTCTGGTTTTGGTCAGCTTCATAATTCCCATCTTATACCTACACCGGAGTAATTATAAAGTAAATTTTCTTGTAATTCCTAAGAAAGTAATGTAAGAATTTTAGTCGACCCCCGCAGCGGGTCGGCTTAATGTTTAATTTTCTACCTGTTACAAGAGTTCCCAACTTATGTTGTTCTTAACGAATGACGTTAGTTTTAGTTAAGATAAAGTTTCAATTGTTTGTGCTTGTTGGAGACGAAATCTTAACTTTGAGAAGATTTGTTAACAAATGGCAAGTACTTTAGTTATTTATTAAGGGTCTAGCGAGTTCGCCTGCTAAAGACATTTTGATCATCTGTTTGGTTGTCTAAAGCACGTAGTTGGAGCGCATATTTCGTGTGTTTCCTTACTTACAAAATGTACAAATTTATGGTGATATTCAAATGCGACCAGATGTAGTCCCGGTCACCTGTTGCAAGCGAATTAGGACACGGAAGTGTGCCGACGACCGCGCGAACCTGCCGCGCCCCCCGCTGGAGCCCGTTCCGGAGCACCCGCCCGACCCGCCGGGTGCTCCGCCCTGCCTGCTCTTAATGAAAACCCCGTTGTAATAGATTGGTTTGCACATGACAATTAAATTCCTCTATGAATGTTCAAAGTAAGAGACAAATTTTCATGTACGTTTAAGTTGGCAAATTTTATTTGTTTGCATGACAATGTGAAGGGTAAAGTACTCGTATGTACGATATTTCTTGCAATAGGAAAAGACATTTTAGGTGTTTACAGATGGGCAGATCGGTCCAACGATCGATCGATCCATTGGGATTTTTTACGATTGATTTTATGGATTCGATCAGCCCAACGAGAAAACACTCCCATTCTTTTTACTACAACTGATTCATTTGTAACTTACTTGATTTAATAATAAAAATTATTGTATTTTATTTATTTTTTTTATTATTTTTACATTCTCAGACACCTAATATTTAAGTATGGATAACTCAAAATGTTTTTCAAGCTTAGATTTTCCAAACTTACAAGCGCGAGAAAACTACATATTCCTGCGGTTCAGAGTACTAAAAATTTGAACAAAGCATTAGCTAGCCCTCCCATATTTAAGTACTAAGTACATAATTAGCCGGCCCACATTCATTACGGCTCGTTAGAATCAAAGATGGCGAGAGTAATTAAAAAGAGGAATACTCTGTGGAGGGAACGTGAGCAAACTTTTGTTCATACACCTCCGCCATTTTATGTGGAAAGGGTTAATTAAGCTTACTTCAAACCGCGTCGTGCAAGCCTTTTGTTGTCGTTTGCTTTGGACTTTCTCTTCTATCAGAGTATCGCCGACTTCCTACAAACTTTGTATTAATTAGTGCTGTAACATCAAGTATGTTAATTAACACATTGATCAACCATTAGGAAAAAATCAAATTCAATGCAAAATTCTTTATTTTGGAATAACAGAAATCCATATCATATTAATAACTTAGAAAAACTTAAAGAACGAAGGTCTTTAAAAATAAATAAATATTTTTTGGAGGCAACCCTTGCGGAATAGTCTGCACGATGCCTCGTACAGCCGCATTAATTGTAACTTAATACAAAATATATTAACAGAAAAAAGGACGGTGACAAAAAAATAAAAAGCAATGTTTAATCTCAACAAGCTGTCTTTACCCTGCAGAGATCGCAGAGACGTAAATCACACCTCCCCTGTCGTGCAGCGCTACACCTCTACATTGAGTATTAGCAAAAGATCTGAAAAAAATCTAGAGCAGGCCAAGAGTCTTAAATGAAATACTATTGGACGTAAAAATGAAAAGTATTAAAACCATTTTAAAATACGCTATGCTTTTACATTTAGTCATGAAATTATAATTCTCGTTTTACTAAAAGTTTTTTGCAGTGACGTTTCTAATATAATCTATACTATTATAATATAGCATAAACACACACTTTGTTGTCTAAGATGTCTGCAATTACAGCATATTTTTGAATAGTTATTTTTATCACTAAAAAGCTCTATACTTACGTCACGCTTTAGGCTATATATTTTCACGCTGGGGGTAAACATTTTGGTTAAAAACCTTAATGTGGGAAAGAGACCATAAGTTGCTGCCAACATCAAGGAAGCAAGATTGCTGTAGTAAAGTAATTGATATTTTGGCATTTGCAATTGAGAATTTGATAAATGTAAACAAAAATAACGTTTTTATACTTTCAGGCGAATAAATTCGTACGGGAACAGCTAGTATAGAGATAAAGTAGATAAGTATAAACAATATTAGTCGAAAAATCAAAAGTGTAATGAAAACTTTAAAAAGGAGTAGCATTTATTGATGATTTTTTCTTTTATCGATACGCATTGAGTAAGATAAAATTCAAAAATCTTCACATTTCGTCGTAAAACAATAAACACAATTAGCTCGAATACTTGTCACCGATGTGGGTGATGCATTTATTAGTTTGTTGTTTGTTGTCGATCTCAAAGTGCGGAGCCAAACGTATCAATAAAATTTTATAGGTGTTACTTTAATTTATGATATTTTTACGTGTGGTAATTGCATTCTATATTGGATTTAACGAAAGAATAAACGATTAAATAAAAAAAATTTCTCGTTGTTGGAGCCTAATGAAAAATTTTGTATATAATAATTTTTTAAGTACTATCTTCTTTCGAAAGCAGCGCTGTAATGTAATTTAGATATAATAGTAGAAGTCTTTCGAATTGTGGAAATGTTGAGCTGTCTTGGTCTGCTCGAAGGACCAGCGTCCAGCAGTATACAACTTTTGGTTGAATGATGACTAGCGAGGAGCCCACTTTTTAACTGATAGAAGACTTTAAAGGTAATCGTTGGCTGATCTACAGTAGTGATTTACAAAAAGAAGTTAGTTTATGAAATCTATTTAAATGTATACTTTGGCGAATAACGATGCAACAAAGACTTTCGCAACTTCAGCAAAGGATTTTAAGTGTTACGTGGATAATTCGTTGATATAATTCCGAAGACTCTTTGTCTTTTCACATAATAGTTTTACTTGCAGCACGCTTTATAGTTAAAAGTTGAACAATGTAATAATTACTACGAGTACCTGAAAATTGCGAAACGCCGGACACAGTTGAGAGGCCGGAGTTCCGGCTGTGTGAGGGATGGATCATGCCGATGGAGCATATCTCCGAGTCCTCGAACTGCCACATCTTTACTTGGATTGTCGTCAAATATCGCAAAGAGAACAGAGGTATCCAATCAATGCTCTAACCGAATATTACAATCCGTCGCTGCGGAAATCAGGATATCGATTCGTTCTTGAATGAAAGTCCTATTTATTTTTTAAGTTCTTAACTTTTTAAGGGTCCCAGTTATGTGTACCGTAATTTAGAGATCGTTTATCAAATGAGATGTGACCACGAGCATTGTAATAATGGACAGTGTTAGCGGACACGTCCGCGCGGCGCGGTGACAGCGGCGCGACTGTCCAATCTGGGGGTCGGGGTAGAGCGCACCCCCGTCTACTTTGTTTTTATTTGAGGGGTGGCGGGCGGCTCGTGACGTCACGGGTTACTGAATTGAAACTCGACATATCCCTTCATTTTGTCCTGTCCTTTTGAATGAAAATTAATGAAATTATATCGCTATTCAGTGTGATGTTCAAAGAAAACATCTTAAAGGAAAAAAAATGTGGAATATGGTCACACATATAGTGTAAGTATAAATTATAATAAATTGTTTTGATTTTCTGTAGTAATGTCAAAAATTTATTCAACATTGACTACATTTTTATGATATATCCAATAGGAGTTTACTTTTATGCACAATAAGAAATATATTACATAATGTGTAAGAACCTTTATTAAATAAAATATGCATATTATAATATTAACTAAATAATACAAAATTTATTGTATTAAATGATCACATCCACCTTAAGAAGCAATTAAACAAAATAAACTCAAAAAATTCAAAGCTAACAGCAAAACTATATCTGAAACAAATTTATTTTTTTATATTTCAAATAACAAAAGCTAAAAGTCTCAAATTGCATGTATAATATTTTCAAACACAATTCTACAATTTATTTAATTAAAATTTCTGTCAGCATATAGTGTCTTCATTGTGGAGATTGAACATCCTTAAACTCATTTTTAGAGTTACGCTTTAGTTTTACTACTTTACCACATAACAGTAACCTCCGGACCTGTCGTTCACAAGTATGTTAACTTTAACGTGGGTACTGACCCTCTGTATTACAGACGACAGAATCTCTTTTCTGATGATGAGTAACATTTTACACAAAGCTGTACATTTTTTAATGAATTTGAAGATTGAGAAAATATTCTCGATAAATCTCTTATCCATAGATAACATAGAGCCTGTATAAAAGCTGTTATATTTCTCGCAAAATGTACAGTTACGATTAAAATTAGGGCGTGCGTTTTGCAATGTTTTTATAGATATTCTTCTCTTTTAATTGAATTACAATACTTGGAACACGTGTCACATATACATGATTATTTAAAAAGATAAATAACTCACCATGTTCCTTAAATAACTTCTTGTAGTCTCCAAGATCATTTTGATCGAGCCACTCGTCCACTTGCGAGCTTTCGTCTTCAAATAAATGTCTCAAAACTGACTTAGCCACGTAAATAACTGATAATATAAAAAGAAACAATCCAAAATAGTGAAGCTGCCTGTACATTATTATTTCTTCAAGTCATAATAATATCACAAATTGGAAAAAAACATCGTAAAATATACACAGTGGGAAAATAGTCCACTTGACATCTTTTTTCGTGTTATTGAATTTGATTTTGACGGAACAGGCGAATGACTGCTGACATTTGTTGAGCGTTTCAATACACGCTGTAATCAAACTTCAAAGTGTATCTTACTTTTTAATCCACGAATTATTTTACCCAAAAAATATTAAAAGCACATATTTTGTTATTTTACAAATTACAACAAAAATTAAAAGATACAGGTATTCTTATTTTTAGTAGCCAAACCATAACCAACCGATTTTAAGAATGGCGCTTATCTGAATATTTTGACAGTGATGGTGTTAAATAAAAATGCAATATAAAAGTAACCATTTAATAATTATTTACAATGTAATGCAGGCGATATCACATTTCAAAGAAAAGAGTTATTGTTAACTTAGCAGAATATTTGTCGGTACGAATTCGACGGTCGCTGTGTCCTACACTTTATAAAAGTAATTTATAAATGTCAGAATTTACAGCAATTTAAAGTAATTTTTTTTCCCATGATTGTCCTTTTCGTAGCCTGAGAAAGTTTAATTGTTTAACTTTAAACAATTGAATTAAATTGTTATTATTGCTTTTTTTACGAGATTTACGCTTAACGAAATTAAAAGTCTGCATTTAAACTACTGACTTGTTTTGTTCTGAGCATTTTGATATATTCAGTCATCCACGTATAACCTTATTTATAGGTATATATTTATATACCTCGATAATATTTGTATATAATCACTAATTTACCTACATTTCGCCTAAAAATTTGGGTTACGGAATTTTTTTATTACAGAAAAAGAAAAAAATCGTATAATTTTTACAATAATTGGCATTGTATATTTGTATCATTCCATCTACGATAGTTGTCTGTAAGAGTATGCTGTGGTTCTCGTTTAAAGATATAATATATACCCATTTATATAGCATTATATCTTTTACCGATACAGTCTGGCAAAGTCGCGTAGCAGTCTCGTCATTTCCTTGCACTTTTCAGCTCTGAAACAAATGTTTATTATAAATTCTATTCTATCTTAATTATAATCTGTGTTTAGATACGCATTGTTTACAATTTTTTTTTGATTAAATATGATCATACAGACAGACATGGTCATAGCCACAGTGGTGCAGGGTTGGATGCTTGCCCACTATGACTCCTGCAAGGGACCTAACCAAACTTAAAAAAATACCTTATCTCCAGTAATTAATGTAATTCTGTAATTCACATTGGACATTCGACACAAAAAATGCGATCAATACAAAACATCGCGATTTGATTAATGTTTTCGTAAGCAATAAGAAAATGTTTTAACATGCAAATACAGAGTGCTATGGTGAGTGACTTTTTTGTATAAAAATATGGATCGCGGGTACAGTTTTCTATTTAAGAGTTATGTTCCATCGTGAGTCTGTGGTTCAAGACAAGCGCTCAAGTGTTTTGGTAGCTTGTCTGTATATTTAAGTATGGTGGCGGTTACCTGAGCGCGTACTGGTGGAACTGGCAGCACTGGTTGTCGGTGGGCG
>NW_013525046.1:586397-631924 GCF_000836215.1 Papilio polytes | reverse complement strand
CCGGCATCGACAGAATGGCCTCAACCACCTTGGGCACATACTCCTCCTCGTCCGGGAGGATGTTCTTGGCGACGGCCTGCATGATGAAGAGCGCCGCCTCCGTGTGCTCCCAGGAGCAATCCGCCTGCAGCGCCGCGAACATCTGCCGAAACACCGCGCTCGACCCCACCATGAACACCACATCCTTGATCAGCTCCATCACCTTCATCCGGAACTCCTGCAACGACACCCCATAACATCCTACATCACATAACATACAACTTAATTACTTTACACTTTAACACTTACATAGAACTCGTCACCCTCATCTGGCAGTTTGGTGTTGTCAGGCTCGAGCTGGCAGTGACGGGCCAGGGCTTCAATAAGCCTCTCAATGTGCGGCTTGAAGGCATCAGTTAGGGGCTGCTGATCTCTCTGATATACTTCCTCTGACAGTCGGTACCACAAGTTGAAGGTTATTTCCGCTACCTATAAAGAGATATAATGAAGTAAAAACCTTAGTACTGGTGTAAAGTATGAATAGTTATTTTTTAAATGTTTGTAATTTGGTAAGTTCAATGTCTATTGTCAAAGTAACTATACTTTGACAATTGAATTTAACTTAAATATTGAATTTAACTATACAAATATTGAGTGTTTACGCTTTAAAATACTAATTTTAAAGCGTAAACACTCAATATTTGTATAGTTAAATTCAATAGAAATTTGAAATGATAACAAACCTATCTAAACAATTTTAAATATACAATTTCTCATTTCTATTGAATTTAATCATGAAGACATTGTTTTGTTTTTTAATAAAAGTATGTTCACAATTCCATAATATTGACCAAGTACTAAGCTAAGTAGCAGTACTTTAAAAACCTAAAATAATATAACTACGATTACTGACCTCATAATCATGATGTCCAACACAAACAAGTGCTAATTCTAGTGACCTCATAGCAAAATGAACTCGTCCACTCGCTGTGCAGAATACTATCTTCTCTAAAAATGTTTCCGCTAGCTCTGTGAACACTTTAGCATAATTTACAGCCTTCTCTTCTTCTTCATGGGCCACTGCCAAGTGATAGCTTTCCTCTAACGATGCTATATTGTCAAATAACAACCTTTCTATGTCCTCATTATTATTGTTTTCTTCTAAACAATGCAATAAAGCACAAATGCAGTCGGAAGCCGCATCATGCAGCAAATTTATTGAATTGTAATCTCTGAGTACCTGCAAACAAAAGCCTATCACCGCATTCTGGGGTATCTCCTCTATATGCACAGCCCGCACCTGGATCCATGATGTCATACATTTAACTATTTTCAATGATATCTGTGAATTCTGAGAGTTTGCTATGCTTTCCTTTAAAAATAAACAAACTAAATTAGAGGTAGCTCTTAGCTCATTTTTTATCTCTTCTCTCCGATTTTCACCTAATTTCAAATTCGGCGAGTCGATTTCTTGAGGCAACACAGTCAATATTTCTAGCAATGCAAATTCATTTTTTGTTGAAAACAGTTTTATGAGGTCACTAACACAATTTTGCCAATTCTGCATTTGTAGAGCCAAGTCTGCCAGAGCCAGCGAGAGTTGTGTGAGTATAGCGTTACTTGTACCAGATGCTGCATTTTCCAGGTGGGCGATTAAAGAATCTCGAAGGGACACCAGACTCTCAGAGGGCAGTTCTGAGAGGTTATGTTGTACTTTTGATCTCATGGTCTGTGCGGCAAAGTAGTAGGATTGTTCATCTTTTTTCTCTTGTAATAGTTGATCCGATATCTTCCAAGAGTGTATCTACAAAAAACAATCACATTACATTACTTTACTTCAAAAAAATATTAAGATTTTTAAGTAAATGTTGAGTAGAAAGGACAAACGGAAGAAAAGATGTAAATCAGATTAATTTACTTACAGATTTCTGGACGTCTCCGAGCCAAAGCGATGCCTTTTCCTTTTCATTTGCATTGGGGTTATCGTATAAAGCACTGATGGCCTGGTAAACAGTGTCCATTGACGGAGCCTCCATCGTAATCTATTTATAAGTCGAGAGATAATCTCAACAATTTTCTCACAAAACGTGTAAATTACTTATTTTCATATTAACACTTCGTATAAAACGAAAGGAATAATAATTGACAATAACCAAACAAGCAACGTCAAATCTTGGTCAAATCGTCAAAAGTCAAACGGATTACCTACAGACTATAAAAGCACCATAATGTTTGCAAACACCAACAAACGCCATAGAGAAGTTGAAATAAGTTATCTGTTTCGCCCATATGTCAATATCATGACAACTGACTTGTCATTATTGTCAAATCAATTGATTACTGTTTGTCAAAGTGTAGGTGGGTAATAAAAAATACATAACCACCGGTCAAGTACAAATGTTTCGCACGGCCACTTCGATTGCCCGCGGCGTTTCAGCATTCGTGAAGCAAACCTCTTGCGCGTTACACACAACTACAGCAACTATGGCTCCTGTAAAGGTAAGACCTGACCACATATTATAATTACATAATAATGCCTGGCTTAATTGACATTTACATTGCAGGTTGGGGATAAGTTGCCGTCTGTGGATCTATTTGAAGATTCGCCGGCAAACAAAGTGAATATTTGCGAGTTGACCGCTGGCAAGAAGGTGGTTCTGTTTGCGGTACCGGGAGCGTTCACGCCTGGCTGCTCAAAGACGCATTTGCCCGGCTACATTCAGAATGCCGACAAGATGAAGTCTGATGGTGTCGGGGAAATCGTTTGCGTCTCTGTTAACGACCCCTACGTAATGGCAGCTTGGGGTGCTCAGCATAACACCAAGGGAAAGGTATTTTGATGAAATTTTTGACAATTCAATTTGAATATGAATTAATTTCTGATTCTGATATATGGTACCAATAATACATTTATATTAGTGACATGCATAAAATAAATTGAACTTTATGCACAACAAAATAGAATATAAAATAACTTAAATTGGTATAAATAGTGCCTGACCTTCAACCTTACACTTGATAATGAGGTGACTGCCTTGAATAGCTTATACATGTTTTAAACAAAAATAAAAACTGATTATAAAAATGTAAATTTTACTGTTTGTAATCTCTAGATTATTGATTGCCATTTGTTGCAATATTATTTTAGAATTATATCAATTATATTACTTTGCAATATGTATTTCTAACTTGACAGATTCGCATGTTGGCTGACCCTAGTGGCAACTTCGTAAAGGCATTGGACCTCAGCACCAATCTACCACCGCTGGGTGGGCTTCGCTCCAAACGCTTCTCCATGGTGATTCAGGACAGCACAGTCCAGGAGTTGAATGTAGAGCCAGATGGCACTGGACTGTCCTGCTCCCTCGCTGACAAGCTTAAATATAAGGAGTAAATTGTATTCCCAGTTATTCATACTGTATAAGTTATTTTTTCATCAAATCATCTTGGTGACCTTTTTTATTGTTTAGGATCACTTGTAGTTTTATTGCGTATTCAATTGTATGTTAAATGCATATCCTGTTTGCTTTTGATTAACATTTTCTCATTAATATGTTAATTTAGCATTTTCCAATATCAACTTATTTGATACAAAGTGTCAAGTAATCATTACTTATGGTAAAAAGTTAAAACAAGTAGTTCAGGTAACTTAGTTATCTGTCTACATTTTTATGTTTAGTTTAAAATTAACTTGTTGATTTATATTAAAATGGGTTGGCAGGTTCCTTAAAATTTCTATTATGCATTTGTAGAGTTAATTGCTTCATATCAAAAGATATAATCTCATAAATTGTCTGAAAACACTTAGCTTTACTCTCCTTATAGACTGTTGAAGCACTCCTTGTGATAAAAGAAAAATAAATATTGGATTTAGACATAAAAATGAGTTTCATTATTATTATCAATTATAATCCTACAGTACAGTCAGCTGCACAAACATGTTTGCACTAGCTTTCGCCTGTGACTCCGTCCGCATGGCTTTGAAAAAAATACAAAAGTGAGCAGACTATTTTTTCCTCCAGAATGATCGTTCTATGCTAAATTTCATTGATATCAGTATCGTAGGTTACGAACTCAAACAAACATTCACCACAGATTTCGCACTTATAATATTAGTAAGATTTACTAAATTCAGAAACTCGTACATGTCTTCAAATTCATGTCTGCAAGTATTTATCTGTGTGTGATAGATATTTATTAATAAGGTGATATATTTTTAAAACCAATAGAACTTTACATGTTTGTGAAGTTTTATATGTATTTATGCATCTGACTGTACATCTCTTGTCTCATTGTCTATTATACAAAGGACCAAGTTATTTAAAGTGAACACCGATAAACGATTTAAATAGCGATACTATGTTTTCACTAATAAAAGCCTTTCGTATAGCAAATACAGCAGGAAAATATCAAAGTTTGTTAAAAAAAAAAAAAGTGTAAAAATATGTGTATCTGTGAAAATCTATTTTAAAAATGTTAGCAGCTATTATTTTCCTACGCTGATAGTTGCGGGCGCTAGTACTAAATTATTAACGCCATGTGCTGTTACTTCGTAATATCGATTAAACCTTGAACGCAACATTCACTACGATATATAGCTCAGTAGTTATGCTGTACTTTTAACTGACAATACGGAAAAGTGTAAAAAAAGTTAAAAGGTGCATTTTTCAAATATGACCTTTGTCTTATAAAGTAACTAGCTTTTTCCCGCGACTCCGTCTGAATGGAATTATAAATAAACAAAAGCAAGTAGCTGTGTTCTTCCAGACTGTCCTCTACATCTATGTCAATTTCACAGATTCGTTTAGGCTACAAACTCTTAACAAACATCCATCCATCCATCTAAACTTTCACATTTATAATATTAGTAAGTAAGATAAGTTTTGTATAATTCTCTCAAAATAAAACACACATTGATATTATAATAATCTTTATAGTCAATATTAGTATGTATATTACAATAATTAACAAGTCTTCTTATTTTTGGGGCTGGACAGTGTTACGAAGTTGACTCTGCGCGGCGCTTTAGGGCTGGGGACAGCTTTCAGCGCCACTGGCTCTTTTATATCTGTCACCTGAGGAAAAATATAAAAAATGATATTATACTAGCTTTTGCCCGCGACTTTGGCCATGCGGATAAAAAAAACTTAATAAGCTGTGTGTTCTGGTCGTGATATGGATTTTAGGTCAATATTATAAAAAAAAGATTTTTTTTTCTATTATAATTTTTTTTTATTAAAAAATACAGAAACAAAAATGTTACCTTTGCCTGTTTTAGGAAATTGCTTTCACTTATTTTATTCGAAGTTGGTGTATCACATTTTGGTGAGATTTTTTTCTGTTCAATTTCTGGTGATTTTTTATCCATCTGTGTGTCTTCGTACACTAATTTCATATCTTCAGAATCTTCTATGATCATTACTTCTTCGTCTTTATCTATTTCCATTGGTTCTTCAGTTTTTGGTCTGATAATTTCATTATTGGAACTATCAGACCACGAAGACATTGCAGTTTCCACAAGTAAATCCACTTTGACTGGTGTTTTTTGCTGTATTTTGTCTATTTTCTGCTTTTTAGGAGATTCATCGGGCGCTTTGAATTTAATAAAGGAATCTATTTTTGGTATATTAGATGTTTTCGTTGGTTTTATATTGTCTTCTTGTTTATTTTCCTTGTTAGTTGGTTTCGTTGTATCTTTTTCGATTGAATCTATAATAAAATTATGAATATAAAAAAAAATCGTAAAAAACACTCATTTGTTATTTTTTTACAATTTTGAATGAAAATGACAGATGTGTTACAGTCCTGTACAGTATTTGGCTATGTAATACCTGATAGTATTTCGTCTTCAGGCAGAGGCTCCCCGAGCTCCCCCTCAGCGAAGGTGATGATGGAACAGAAGCCGTCAGTGCTGGAGGCGACCAGCACGCGCCCGTCAGACGACCACGTCAAGTCTGTTAGTCTGGAATATATATATAAAAAATTGAGATCCTAATATTGTAAAGGTTTAATTTCATTAAAACTATAAATGCGAAAGCTTTAAATCTCGATGAAATTTGGCATAGACGTCTACATGTAGCCTATGTCTTCTTCCAGACTATCCTTTAGGATCCTCTAGGTTAGTCTGGAAGAACTCATGGGCTACACGCTTTTGTTTTCTTATTTTCACACGGGCAGAGTCACGAGCGAAAGCTAGTAAAGCTAAATTTACCTTTATTAATGTTATCGTATATTAATAATTATGTATTTCATCTATACTAAGATTATAAAGGGGAAAGATTTGTATTTTTGTATGTATTCGATCCACGTAAAAACTACTGGGCCGATTTTAAAAATACTTTGACCATTAGAAAGGTAATTTATCTGTGAGTGACATAGGCTATATTTATTATAATTTTTGGACGAAGTCGCGGGCAACAGCCAGTAAAATGAAGTGAATATCAACCTGGTATAGTGTATGTTGGAGATAAGTGCGATGGGCGTCCTCTGCTGCGTGTCGTAGAGCAGCAGCGAGCGCTTGGTGGCGACGGCGAGCACGAGGCGCGAGCGCGTGCGCAGCGCGGCGGGCGGGCCGGCGCCGCGCGCCCCGTACCGCAGCGGCGACCAGCGCACCGCCAGCGCGGGCTCGCCGCACGGCACCACGCACGCCGGCCTGCACAGTATTATAAAGTGCCACCTGAATCCGCCAAAATGTCGAAGCGACCGCTGCCCGAAGACATTCGCGATAGCGGATGCGTTGCCTACCCTTAATCGACGGAGGAGACGCACATAAAGAGGTTATTTCCTCTTCCTATGCGTCTCCACCGTCAAATCCACGTTCCCTTTCCATCTTATTACAATAAAAAGGATGGGAAGGAAAAGGGACTAAAGTTAGGTCTCCAACACACTCATAAAACGAAACGCAGGATTGTTCCTATCTCACTCCTATCTTCTGTGTGGTTGTGACGTTACACCGTGCGAGCCTACCTATTCATACCAAGATGTTAAAGCGAGCTCTACCACTGTTAAAGTTGATTCGATCATGTCCACAGTAGGATTTTATACAACTTGAATATAACATATAGGATAAATAAATGTTTACAAAACTATGTCAACTGCTCAGTTAAGCACACATTAGAACTCTTGAACTGTTCCTAATTGATATCAAGTCATGTTAGCATAAATATGTCCCCACACTGATGTAACTTTAGCTAAAATGTATTTAAAACATCGTCTAAATTTGATAATAATAAGGCCCTAATAGCCGGTTTCCCAGTTGTGTTTAACCATTTGTGTTTCTGTTTCGATAAATTCACGAAATGCCACGAAATTCTTAACTTAAGTTTTACCATTTTGCAACTTAAGTCAACCTAACACTAATGAATAGTTAGGTATTGACATAAGTGGTAACTTCAGAAACTCAGCATTAAGTGACAACTTACACTTTTAAGGAGTATCTTGTGTAAATATAAACAGCATTGATTGGTTTGACATCCATCTTGGCTTGCTCCGGCTCGATGCGGCCGGCGGGCACCGCTATCAGCAGGCCATCGGGACTGAACTCCAGCCTTCGGTAATATGTTTGTAGCGTATCATCGTGGTACAGACGGACTTTGGTGTCATACAGCGCATGGTCTTTCGGAAAGGGCAGGACCGCTTTGCTACTTTTAGATACGACTTTCTTAGTTGCTACATCAAATATGCGAAAAGTCCTGAAAAAAATTATTATTAACTGGATTTGTGAATGCAATTTTATCTGTATGGAATCATACTAATATTATAAATGCGAAAGTTTAGATGGATGTTAGAGTTTGTAGCCTAAACTGCTGGATGGATTTTGATGAAATGGTATAGGTGTAGAGGATAATCTGAAAAAACACATAGGCTACTCACTTTTTTTTTATTCCACGTGGACGGAGTCACGGGCGAAAGCTAGTTATAAATAAAGTTAGTAAGTAGCATATGTTTATGTTGAGATTATAAACTACATCTGTGTAAAACTTAATTAATATCTGTTAAGCTGAATTTGAGATATGTAATAACACACATTCATGTGTCCATACTTTCGTATTTATAACATTAGTATGATATATGATGTAGGAAGTATAACTAAAACAGCAAAATATTAAGTTATACAAAAAAATCTCATTTGACTATTTCTATCAATTTTATACATGTTACTAACCTATCACTACTAGCTGAAGCAATAAACTGCCCTTTAGGGTCCCACGAGACTCCTTGCACAAAGCCCTGGTCAGTTGAAAGACAAGTGTATTTGCCTTTTGCAATATCCCACATGAGTAGTTTGTTATCCACTGAGCCGGAGGCGAGGTGCAATGAGTCAACACTCCAACTTAAGTCCAGAACATCCTCGACATGTCCTCGCAGTGTCTATATAACAGAAAGTATCAAAAGTCCTAAGCTAGAAGAGACATTTAGAGTAAAAAAAGATAGGAAACCAAGAGGCAACTTGAATTCAACATAATTAACTTACTTTATGAATAACCCAATTCTCCTTATATTGTTCTTCGCCGTCTTGTGATGAAGTCGCTGACTCTTCAGTTTTAGGCTTCCAAATAAATATAATCGATTCATCATCGCCTGATGCAAGTAATTTTCCATCTGGAGACCATCTCACGACATTTACTGATTTCTGGTGGCGTGTTAAGTCAGCTGCTACCTCTAACTTGATAGAACCGTTTTCTGTTATAGAGATATGCCATATCTAGAAAAAAATCAAATTAATGCAACAATTACATAAAAGCTATTTATTTATATTAAAAAATGAATATTACCAAAACATGAGTATCTGTGCCCCCAGAAGCTAGCCGCAATGGTTCGTTCTCGTCACATTTAGGTTGAATATCTACGCTTAGAACAGGATCTCGATTATGCCATGATATTTCAGGAATTGAAAACTTCATTTTGTATGATGATTAACTATAAAGTATAACAATATATGTTGTTACTGATTAAACTTATTTTACATCAAGAAATATACTATTCTATTTTAAATTATTGTAAAGTAAACAAATATATTTTTCTGTCAGACAAAGCATAGAAGTTTTGGCTTTTGGCGCGAAATTGATTTGACATTTGACTAATAATAATAGTACAGATAACTTACACAGAGACAAGTATTTTGGGAACTGAATTAAAGAAAATGTGAACGAATACTTCATTTTAAAACGTTGAAAAATCACGGTTGGAATTTAAACAGTGTAAAAATTGTCTGTCTGCTTAATTCTTGCAAATTCTTTCAGTAGAAACGAAATTGTGTTTGGTTATATAGAATTTTAATTTCAAGTGGCAACACTACAAGATCCTTCAATTCATAATTTTTATCTCGCTCGCTCTTTCACTGACGTTTGGTTGATATTGTAAAACGCCAAAATGGTTTGTGTTTCAGATTCTTACATTTATCCATAAAAATCTTTGTTTGTGTTCAACTAAAACAAAATAATCGTTAAAATTAAGTAATATGAGTTTTATGTTGAAAAAATGGTAGCCGTATTTTCATCCCCGGTCATTACTATTCCAGGTGAACGTACCAAAACAGCGCAGGACTTACTGCAAAAAATGCAAGTGCCACAAGGTACATAAAGTGACTCAGTACAAAAAGTCCAAAGAAAGGCATGCTGCGCAAGGTAGAAGGCGTTACGACCGTAAACAGCAGGGTTATGGTGGTCAGTCCAAACCCATCTTCAAGAAAAAGGTAAAAACATAACCTCAATTTTCTTATCTCTATTTACATGTTTTCTAAACGTGATTTATAGTGTGTTATCGTTAATTTTGGACTTTTCATTCATATTTTTTTTTTCATTTATATTTGCAAATATAAACAATAATGTTCATTTGAAGATTCAAGATAGTTGCACTAATAACAGTCCAAATTATGGCCTGACGGACAGTAGTAGATCTCTTACCGGTTTTTACCAATAATTATTCAGAGTTGTTGTTAAATATCCTATAGTAAGTAACGGAATTCAAGCTCACTCTGGTTGAATATCTTATTTTATTAGTAACAAATACATTTCAAAGCCTTTGGATATAAAGTAATATTGATTGAAATTTGATTTCAATAAACATTCGTAAATTATTTCCATTACTAAGAATTGAAGGAGTTACTAATAAATCTAAAAACAAACACACCACCATTCTTGAATTGGCAATTTTTTTTAGGCGAAAACCACAAAGAAAATCGTACTCCGTCTGGAATGTGCAGACTGCAAAGTGAGGTCTCAGGTAGCACTGAAGCGCTGCAAACATTTCGAGCTGGGTGGAGACAAGAAGAGGAAGGGACAGATGATCCAGTTCTAAGCTGGTTAATAAATAAGTCAAAAATCTAATTTGTACTTTATTTAATTAAATTTCCTCTTTTAGTTTATGTTACAATAAATTTAACTTAAATTCGAAATTTACGTTTTAAAGGAGCAGTTTTTATTCATTTTCAATGAATTCTTTACAAAGAAAAATTTTGATCACAACAATAAAATTATTTGCTTTTACAAGTATATTTTTATATATTGGACTACCAAAATACTTGTAAAATGTAATACATGATAGATTTACTTAGACTAGGTGTAAATATATATTGATGAAGAAGTCGTGGCGCTCATAGTGCCAAGGTACACGAGTTCCCATCTCTTGATGGAGTTTAAAAGGGCCGCGGATATGTGGGTGCTACAGTAGGAAGAACCTTGGTCACTGGCGTTTACTGCGCCCCTAGCAAAAGCCTCGAAGAGTTTGAGAATTTCCTTGACCAGGGCGAAATTCTCTTACTCTTGGCCAGATCACTCGACATCAACAAGAGGGTTTGCCATGCTATGTGCATCGATGACACGATGATGAACAAGGCTACCTACCACAGAAGAGATAAGACATTACGATAGTCGGACGGAGCTGGGAAAGCCGTTCAAACCTACTGTGAGGAGGTCATCAGACCAGTCGGGATGCAAACTGCAGCCGCCGCAGAGGAGGGGGTATAAAGGCGTTTGCCCGGACCTTGCCCCATCCATACTCGAGTGGCCAGTTAAGGGGAAGCTCGCCACTTAGATAGAGTAGAGGAGGAAGCACTGGTTTCCTCCGCAAGAGGTCTATAACAGT
The DNA here is from genome assembly GCF_000836215.1 of Papilio polytes. Classification (NCBI taxonomy): domain Eukaryota; kingdom Metazoa; phylum Arthropoda; class Insecta; order Lepidoptera; family Papilionidae; genus Papilio; species Papilio polytes. The sequence goes on along the minus strand of NW_013525046.1, from coordinate 620,860 downwards.
TTGTATCCTCCAGCCTATTGGGAGAGAGTCCACCGTAACCACCGCGCCTTTCCCTTCTTAGGGCGCGGTAGTATGCGTAAAGCATTTCCCTACGCAAAAAAAAGGTGTAGATATATATTATGTTATTTTTGAATATATTTCTTATTTTTTCAATAAACGTTCAAATTCATCTGGGTCTAGTCCTTCTATAGAGACCTTTAATTTAACAGCTTGTACTGGCACACCAACATGGACCAATTTTATAAATCGATCATACTCAGGTTTCGTCACAGCATCAGTGGTCTGAGAGACATCAGGCTTGTCATCAATTTCTTTGTCTTTTTCAACAGCTTCTGCTGTGTCTTCAGATTTTATTTCAGAATTATGAGATTCCATTGTTTCGTTAGTTTGAGATGTTTCATTGATTTCTGGTACTGATGAGAGCTGAAAAAATAGTCTATTACACATTTTAAAAATTATTAGTAATTAATTTTAAACATTATTCTATATATTCAATATAAAGTCGCTGGTAATTTATATATAACAAAATTTACCCGAGCTTCTAATAAAACCATTGCAGCTTCAACTTTCTCCAATTTCTGTTCAAACTGCATTAACTTCTTTTCACATGTTTTTGAAAAAGTGTTCAGAAATTGTACTGTAGTTATCACAAAATGGTTTAAGAATGCAAGTGTTCGTTTTTGCTGTAATGCTCCAATCTAAAATTTGTAAATTTGAATTGTTGTATTTCCAAATATTGATTAAACTTCTTCGATGTCTTAAAAACTTACTTTAGAAAGATCCAATTTTTCTATTTCCTGATTAGAAAGTATGTCTTGCATTTTGACTTAGTTCAGCTCAAGTTCTAATTGAATAAATAATACTATCTGTGCTCAATATATTAATTTGGTCTCAGAAATAAATATACAATTACATCGAGAAAAAATAATTTACATTTTCTTGTTCTAAGTTTTTTTTTTTTAAACTAGTTCAATGTGCGTGTCAAAATTACTTGGGAATATTCAGTCACTACTGTCAATGGGGTAAAATTATGAAAATATTTTCATATTATTATTCATTAGTTTTATTTGTTTCATGACTTTATTTTTGAGTTTCAGTATTAAAAGGAAGCGATTAGCATCTCTTTTTCCAAACGAAAACTTTAACAAAACGATAAATTACAAAAGTTGGTCAAGCTGATTGCCGTTGGCTGAATTTTAAAATAGTTTTGTCGAATTGAAGCCGTCATCTGTCGGTCAACTCAACTGTCACTTTCTTGCAGACAACAAAGTCATAACACAACACAATATTTGTTGTGCAAAAAAATATTATTTCAACGCCGTAGGCTAATGTATTTTATTTTCAAATAATTTAGGATAGAAAATGGCAGGGGAAGTGATCGTGGATGCTCTACCGTACATTGATCAAGGATACGATGACCCCGGAGTCAGAGAAGCGGTAAATATAGTGATTTTTTAACAGCCGTAAGCCGTTTTGGAAAATGGGATTATTATTTAATCATAAATGGACCGAATGCAAAAAGTTGAATACAAGTTATTTGTGTACTTTATTAAAAAATGTTATAACATGAATTTATAACCTTACTTCTACCTAACAAGTGCTTATCAATCTTCCAATGCATATAAAATTATTACATATTTTTTATAGGCGTTGGCTATGGTAGAGGAGGAATGTAGAAGGTACAGACCGACTAAGAATTATCTTGAAAACACTGGACCAGAACTGAGCACAGCATTTGAGACCCCTGCCTTGCAGCGGGAGATGGAAAGGGTGCAACAAAGATTGCCAATGGAGCCACTTTCTATGAAAAGGTAATCATTAAGGAATGTCTTGTTAGCTTTTAAAAAGCTTTGTATTGATACAATTCTTTTTAAACTTAACTTTATTGTGTTAGCTTTTTTTTCAACCATGTTTTGAAATTATACATCTTTGTTTTTTTAAAGACTAAAACTATATGTTACTACTGTAGCTAATTTAAATATTTACTGCATTTAGATATGAGTTGCCACCACCACCAGCTGGAAGGCTAGGTGAACCAACAGCCTGGTCGGAAGCAGTAGACAACTCCCATGCACAGCTGTCTCACCAGGCAACGAGAGTACTCAACTTGGAGCTGCAGTTACATTATGGGACTGAGGCATGGAGATCATATCTAAATGTTCTCCAAGCTCTGGTCTCTCGGTCACAGAATGAGCACACACAATTAAGGTTTTTTGGGCAAATTGATCATATGTAGTTTATACATGGCATCAACAATTAATTTCCCAATGTTTTCTTTTTTGTTAAATCATCATCTTTCTCCTTATCCTACTCCTGTAGGATAAGCGCAACAGGTTTTTGTTTACCACATAACTCTATCATACATTTTCTATTATATTAAATGATTTGAAAAAAAATTGACATAGGAAGCAAATAGCGACAGTAAACTGGGAGCGCAAGCGGTCGCAAACGGCGAGTGGGGCGCGGCTGCGTGCGCTGCGCCGTCGCTGGGCGCAGCTCGTCTCGGACAACTACCGCCTCGAGCGTGCCATCATGCACCTGGAGATACAATTGGAAAAGGTCAGTTGCAACATGTTTTGGAGTTAATTTATAGGACTGGGATGACAATAGGTTTTTACTTTTTAAGACCCTGTAACTAATTATGCGTATTATTATGGGTAAGCAGAGATAAAATCTGAAGTAATCGTGACCATACCTTAGATGTAAAAAGTAGCTTAAAAAGCAATAAAACATGTCTTACAAGCATGTTATTCTAAATGTTTTTAATTATTTCATTAGGCTAAAGGACAAACGGCCGCTGAGGATGGTGAAGGTGCAGACATGGAAGCTGTCAAATTGCTGCCAGACAAACTTAACTCTGAAACCGAGAAAGAAGTGCAAAAGAAAATAGAAGATATGTTTGCTGATTAGTAAATAAAATAATGTAGCAATTTTATTTTTTGTTTTTTTTTTTTTATACTGTAATCGACATCATTACACTTTGATTATCCCCTTTTTGTAGGTCATTTCGGTACAATTTATCATTACGATTTCCCTAAACATGGTAAAACCATTATTTGTTAGCTTGATTCTCATTTTTCTGAACGTAATTCTTGTTGTTTTGAACGATTGTCAATTGTTGTCATGTGTCAAAAATATTTTTATTAAATTTGAAAATGGCGGACGATGCATCGAGCAGTAGCGGTTGCACCGGCAAGTTAGTTGATAATTCAATAAATCAAGATGAGCTGATAATGAAACAACAACGGGAAATAGAGAAGGAGGTAGGTTGTTCATTTTTATGTGCTTATCTATATTTTAGACTTTAACTTATCTCCAGAATAAACAATAACAACATCGTGTTTATTTGTTTTTAGATCTCTGAGTCGATACCTCTTGTTGGCGATCTAGAAGTTTTGTCGTCACTAGAAAAAGAATACACTGAGGATCCTATATATCTTTTAAAAGTCAAAGATCTCTCTTCGAAATACAAATACATTAGAAGAACACGTCCTGACGGCAACTGCTTCTTTCGGGCGTTCTCGTACGCTTATTTAGAACATCTTCTGACTGATAAAGCAGAGTACGATAAGTTTTATGATATAGCAAAAAATTCAAAAGATACATTGGTTGCGTTAGGATTTCCACAATTTACAGTTGAAGACTTTTATGAGACGGTATGTAATTTAAAGGTTATGTTTTGAAGTTTCTTGCTGACTCAACCAATATTTTTTTAAATAAAAGTCTACAAGAATATAATACTTAAGTGCTTATTGTATTATTTCATTTACATTTTACTCAACTCTTAAATGTAGGATTTATTTTATTTTTATGGAGATAATTACCAAATAAATGCAGCAAATTATTGATTTACCCTTTAACAGTATGTAAACTACTAATTGTGACATTTGTATTTTTGTGTTTACAGTTCATTGAAGTTGTTCAAAGAGTAGGTGAACAAGCGGGGAGCAGTTCTGCAGGGCTGGATACAGTGCGTGAGGAACTCCATGACAAGTTCAACAAGCAGGGTTACTCTGACTACATTGTGGTGTACCTGCGTCTCGTCACCTCCGGCCAGCTGCAGATGCAGCACAACTTTTACCAGAACTTCATAGAAGGCTCCAGAACTGTTACTGAATTCTGTAGACAGGTTTGATATTTAAATTGTAGGAAAGTAAGAATTTTAATAAATTTTAATAAGGAGGCCAAAGATAAGGTAGACAGAATTATTTACTGAGTATTTGTGAAGAATTATTTTATTACCAAACATTTTTAAAATTATAAATACATAAGTATGGCTTCAAATTTCAATTTGTCGCAAACAGCATTGGAAGCCATAAAAGTTGCTTTATTGAGGCCATAGTAAAGCTTGTGAAGAAAAAACAAGTATTTGTATGGCTACATTATAACAGAAATGGCTTTAAACATGTGTATCGTAAAATTAAAATTATATTTTTGACCTGATTTAGGATAATATAGTCTCTTTGTCTTATTACTAATCTTACTAATATAAATGCTAAAGTTGTTTTTTTAATTTGTGTGCAAATGCTAGTGTTATATATTTTTGTATGTTATGTTTCAGGAAGTTGAACCTATGTATAAAGAGTCTGACCACATTCACATAATAGCTCTCAGCAATGCTCTTAATGTGGGTGTGAGAGTCAAGTACATGGACCGCGGGGAGGGAAGCCAGGTAATAAAACATTTATTTTATAAAAACACTATTTTGTACATCATAGCTTAAATTGACTGATTAAAAAATATCTGGCAAAAAATAAAATTTCCTATTAGTTAAGATTTGTTCTCATTTGACGTATTTTACTGGCTAAGCAGAGACATTAAGATTAGCTGAATTTGGCAAGTTGGTGGGATTGTATAACACCAACCTTCCTAGAAAACGTGACGTTCAATTAGCGATATCACTGATTTTTTGCGTTGCTTGCTAATCGAAAGTAACTTTGTCTAAGGAGGCAGGACTACATTTCAATGCATTTAACCACTTTTTCAAAATGGGATATTTTATGTATAAGGTCGTGTGAATACAGCAGTAAATGTATGTGCAGGTGATAGCGCACGAGTTCCCCGAAGGCGCGAGGCCGCTGGTCCACCTGCTGTACCGGCCCGGACACTACGACATACTGTACGCCTGATCTCCACTCCGACACACATTGCTAACATAATAAATTTAATTACATTTATTTGATGTTTTAATGTACCTTATTAATTAGAAAACAGAGAAATGCTGTCGCTAGGCGGGATTCTAAGATAAAACATTTGTAATCTATTATCATATAATTCAGTTTGCTGTGCATTTGTTGAAATCCGAATTAGTTTAACCGGATATTTCACACCCTTCGCGTGCGACTCCGTCCGCGTGGAATTATTAAAAACAAAAGTAGCTTATGTGTTCTTTCAGACTGCGCTACATCTATGCCAATTTTTATAAGAGATCCTTCCAGCAGTATTGGCTATACTTTCAATATCCATCTATCCATCAAAATTAGGTGGAGTCCTGGTCGAGCACTGGTTTTTTGTTTAAAAACTTTCGCATTTATAATATTAGTAAGAAGTAGTTATCCAGTGTGTAGTCATGTCGATTATTTTTCAAATTTAAATAAAAATAATTGAAATATAAAACTATAGCGCAAAGATAAGCTTTATTCATAAAAATTGTTTACAAAATCTGGTAATATCTTAAAAGGGAATAAAAGTCATATTTTAAAACACGACAAAATTAAAACTATCATTTACTGTTCCAATCTCGAAAGTTACAACACATATTAATGCAATTTATAGTTTTCAATCACATATGTGGAAGAATTAATTGGGAACAACCTACTAAAATAATGTCTGCAACACTCAGTTTTTACGGAAAAGTTTGACTGTTCAGTTAAAACTGTCAGAACTGAGAATATTTAGCAGGCTTTAGAATATTTAAACAGTAATACTAAATTAAATCACAAAATAAATGAGAAAATCTTATCAATAAATTTTATCTGCAGAAATATACTCCATCAGGCTCCCGTTTTGGCTTCATACCCGCAAAGAATGCTTTTATATCCTCTTCTTTAACAACCTCCTTTTTAAGCATAAAACTCTTTAGGAAATCAGACAATTTCTCTCTCATTTTGTTATACTCTGTGACTGCATTTATTTGCTGAATGCGGTCAAGAGAGGACAAAGCCTGTAAACCTTTTTCATACTGAGAATTTCCATTACTCCTTTCTTTTCCTAGCATTTCATATGCAGCGACTGTGTCCTCACAATCTGTAAGAAATAGTACAGACAAATCTTTGTACATGGAAAGGCATTCATTACACGTACAGAGTTTCTGTCGGAAATTTGATGGCCAGAATGTTGCCCCTTTTAAGTGTCTTTTTCCCCTTGGCCTGATACAACTTTTACTCTCATCGGTTTTTATCCTTTTAGCACCATCATCTTTATCTTGTATTGATAATTTCCTTTTGTTTTCATTACTACATGCGACAGTTTCTTCAACATTCTCAGTATTAGCTTTTTTGTTAGTTTCATCTACTATAGAATTAGTTTCTTCATCTTTTGTACTGTCTTTTGCAATGCTCATTGAATCTTCATTAGTAAACAGCTTATCTTCAGTAATTACATCTTGTCGTGTGTCCGTTTCTTCTGTATTTATAGATTCTAACTTACTATTTTGTTCACTGCTTGTTTCAGAGTTGTCTTGACTTGTTTGTAATTCTGTTTTACTTGAATCAATTTCTTCATTCTTTTCGACATCCATTTCTGTGCTTTCTTTCGTATCCAGTGATGTTTCTAGAGGTGGTATATTTTCCGTAGCTAACACTGCTTCCGCGGTTGTATCTATGGCAGGTTCATTAGTTGTATCCATTGCTGGTTCGTTAGTTTTATTTATAGATGGATCATTGGTTGCATCTATGGCTGGTTTTTTAATCGTATCTATAGGTGCTTCATTGGCTGTATCCATAGCCGATTCATTGCTTGTATCCATAACAGGTCCATTAGTTGTGAGTACAGCTTGTTCATTTGCTGTATCCACAGCCGCTTCATTGGTTGAATCAGTCACTGGTTCCTTGTCACTTTCAATATTTGATTTTGTTATACCTTTTTCGATTCCACCTTCCTGTTGGTCATTAGGCCTGTCTGTGTCAGTAGGTTCTTTTAGTAGTTCTTCTTCCAGTTCCAGTTCATAGTCTCTAATATTTTTAGATTCCTTAACATCTGTGACAGGGATATCATTATCACTTTTAGCTTTGTCTGCAACAGTTACACCTGTGTCTTGAGTAGTAGGCTGTACACTTTCTTCTTTGTTAACGTTTTTTGCTCCATCTTCATTAGTTTCTTTAATTGGTGTTGAATTCTTATTATCTGGAAGATCACTTTTACAATCAGTTTCTTTCTGGTCAGGACTTAGTGTGGAATTTTCTATAATTTTTCCCTCTGTCTGATCTTCCTCAGTTTTGGCCTCTACGGTTTCAATAGTGGAATTTTCATTTCCTTCAACTTCTGTCGTTTTATTGGTATTAAAATCATTACTTGTGTCTTTACTTTCTACTTTTTCCAATATATTTGTGGAATTTTTCATTGCATCACTTTCAGAATTTATTTCAGTCTCATTTTTGTTTTCAGTATTAGGTGGAACTCCAGCACTTGTAGATTCACTTACATTTACGTCTGCCTCATCTTTCATTTCTATATCTTGTTCTTTAGTTTTTTCCAATGTACCCTCACTTTCTGGAATGCCATTTGACACAACAGCACCACTACTGTTGACAATGTCAATATCTACATTTTCAGCTGTAATGGCTAAACTGCTATAATCATGCAAAAAATTATTTTTCTCCATGCAATCTTTACAAATCATTTCAGCATATGCTTCATCGGGGACAACTGCATCTAAATGTGATGCATGCAGCCAATCTTCACAGATTACACATTGAATCATTTCATCTTCTGTTGTAGAATCTGGATCAGGATAAGGTCTATGGCAAGTGCAGTATAATCCACTGTAGTTCTGGTTGTATGTGTTGTCTTCGTTAAGGTCTGTTTTATTAGCATTGAATTGGCAAGGATGCGAGTTGAACTTGGCATTACCGCAGTCACAGCGGAAGTTCCTCTTAGTGTACAATTCAATTAACTCATGGTTTTCATGGCAGGTCAAACTGCAAGCCAGACAGACGCCGGCTCTCTTCAAAGGATCAATTTTAGCATCAGAACAGCATGTCATACATGCATAGATTGCTTGCCTTTTCACATAACCCTGGAAATTATAAAACTCTTAATTTATTTATATTCATTCATGTCTGTAGCAATGATTTTGTAATTTAAAGTGTGCAAGCATGCTAACATTCTTACTGTTAAGGAAAACATTCTGATGCAATCTACACATATCAGCAAAGGTATTTAAATATAATTTAAATTAAATATATGTGTGTGAAGACAACCCGCACAGAGCCAGTGTGGTTGACTATGGTCTAGTCATTGTAAACTTAGGCTCTGAGCCCTTCAGTGGGGATTCACAGTGAACTGATGATGATAATGATTCGTATATACCGAGATATAACCATTAAAAATTGTGTCAATATAGGTAATGTGTCAGAGTTTTGTACTTTTTTAAGTACAGGATAACATTGGCTATAAATTATTTTGTGTGAGTTTAAATTGGTATAATATGTTGGTACAACTATTTTTTGCAGTAAACTGATCCCAGTATTTTGCAATGTTTATTTATGTATTTATTTCTGTTATATATAAAAACGACTATATTTACATATTACGACATTATGTAGTTTATTGCAAATGTCTTTCTATTTTGCTTGTTTCGTATAACAATTATTTCCCCATGGTATTTAAGATGTGCTTACAAAAATGTTATTTTATAGCAATATAGTTTACTACGAATCTTCACCTCTAACGTTTTTTTCATAATAGAGATTATTAATATAAAAATAAACCAAACATATGAAACATTTTTACAAAAAACAGTGTGTGTTAGGTCAATTAAATATCTTACCTTATTGTAAGAACAATTTTTATCATCAGATGCACCGAGAACAGCATTAGCGTCCTCTTCAAAATCTTGTTCTTCTTGCAAAACATCCAACATTGTCACGACCTTGTCTCCGTCGTATTCAACCATTTCAGCGTCTTCAGATGTATTTGTTCCATTCGTTGCCATTTTACCCTTTGTAGGGTGCTTTACTAAATTTTATTCCAGGTTTCTTTTACCACTGATTACAAAAACTGTCGAAAGCCGGTTGCTAAAGGCGCCAACAATTTTTTCTTTGCATTTGCATTTGCTTCAGTGTTGCTAATGAAAATTTTTATCCAGTCGTGTACATCGGGTAAAAAAGCCGTGTTTATATGGGAAAAGATCATCGGTGGATGGGCTGTAGCACTAATAAAAAAAGGGAAAATTTTTCAACATTAGCTAAATATCGCTATTATAACGTTTTTTTTTTATCAGTGAATTCTGGCATAATCGCCACTCCTTATTTTATGAAATCCTAAAGCATTTATTTGAATTTAATTGTTCTCGGTACAAATCATTGTTAATCAATGACTTTTTTTTATCGATAAGTTATAGATCGATTAATTTTAGAGATTTTCTTGAAATAGAGTTTTTATTATTAGGTATTTTCTTTTTAAAGTTATTTTTCCAGTCTGGCTGGCTTTTATAAATAAAAAAATAAGATAAAAGCATTTACTATTATTATTATTATAGTCAAAATGTATTAATTGAAGAAAAAAGAATAGTGAATAATAGTATTAAGGTAGGATAAGACGAAAGATGGTGATTTATTAAAGAAAAACAATAAATAATTGTAGATTTCGTAAAGCAGCTACGGCCTTAGGGTTGCGGCTGTAGGCAAGTAGGTTTTGTATTTTGATGGCTCGAAAGTCGTAAAACACGGCAATTGCCGTAGCAATGGCAACACTAATTTGCACATCAATCAATCAACAATGGACGGTTCCAAAGACAAATAATAAAACGGAACTCAAAAAAAAATATAATAATGGTGCCGTTTAGATAATTTTTTTTTAGAGGTTTGTTATTTAGTAATTTCCGAAACTAAAAGAGCGCCTATCGGACACTACATTAAACTTATCGGACTATGTCACCAACATAAGCAATTGGGCGTAAAGAGTAAAACAGTCTGGGGAAGGCGAGGGGCCATCAGTAATATGGTCTTATAAAAAATAGTTTCTTTATCTATTTTACAGTTTTCGTATCCAATTATGAAGGCAATAATACTTTATTGATAGGTCGGTTAAGGCAAAACTTATTTACTCCACTGACGAAATAAACATGCACAATAAAATATGTCTGTTACTGTTACAAATTAAATAATCTCGACAGTATTCATTAATCTTATTTTTCTGGTTTAAAGAAGAAAAGGGACATCCAAATTCTTTTTGCCATCTCCAACGTACAAAAATCCGGCATCCGGGGTTTTAACTTTATGAAAGAACATCATACCAGGCCAATAGAGGCTTTTTAAATACGCTACGGTGCCCACGTTCTCCATTGATAAATTCCAGCACCCGCTCGGTATGTCCATGTCGATGGAGTCTAAAAAGTCCATACTCAAATTATAATCTGCTCGGGTTAAAATGTTTGTATTCCATTTGTGTTGAGCGGGTCTTATGTGCAAATAGGACTTCAGCTGCTTTGCCTCTGGACCCGTAAGCCCATAGAAGTTAGGACTGATGACAACGACGCCGTCGGGCCGCTTCACCAGCTGCCCTCTCGCGCACACTTCTGCCTCCTCACTGATGTTGCTGATAGTCGCGGCGAGTCTCTTCTCCTCTTTCATATTTTTGCAACGCTCGGGGTCACTTTGGTCGAGTGCTTCGTCTAAAACTTTGATCTTCAGAGATATGTCGCCACGAAACGGTGTGTTCGCGATCAAAGAAAGAAATTTATACTTCTTTCTCGCCTTCGGAAGCAGTCCCCAGAATTTGAAATCGGTCGTGTAAAAGTATTTTCGTTCGTTGATTGCGTCCCGATTTATCCCGACGGCTATGTAATAATCCCGGTCGACGCCGTATATTTGTCCCCAGTACTGCATGTGGGTGAAGTGGTTCTCCACCTGCAGCATGGTGAGGGAGGTCTGTAGCATTGAGATCAGCTCGTTGGTCAACATCACGCCGTTCACCTTTACGTACTCCCTGTACTCCCACAGCTTGTGAACGTTCATGATTCTCAAGTTGTATTATTCGAAAATAAATTAAATATTTCAAGGTGACATCTGTCACAATTTTTTTTAAATCTCTGTGGTTGTCGGCACAGGATGTCATAATCCTTCGTTGTAAGTCATCAAACAAGTATTCTATCCATCCATCATTTTGTAAAAAGTTTGAATTTTGAGTTGACTAAATACATTTTCCTCCAAGGTGTGTTTTGTATAGGTACTCGTAGATGTTGTCTCAGCTAGTGGGCAATCGGTTCGGCGTAACGCGAGCCATGTTCTCGTGTGGCAATTACTCCAAGTCAAATATTTGCGGGTCCTCCGGCGCTCGTAACTTGTAACACTATTCCAGGGTACTTCACGAATCGGATGGTAAAGTTTGATGCACACTATAAGATATTTTTTTTATCGAATAATCTAATTATAAAGATTATAACGGTGACTTTTCAGTGTAAAATATGTGTAATTTCATCATTGCCTCCGCTCTCGTTCCATTTTGGAAAAAAGTAACAAATAAGTCACGAAATTAAAGAAAAGGTGCTACGATATGTTCTTGTAAACATTTTTGCTAATCTTCTAAATCCGTTGAGTCGTTCTGTAGAAACCTTTAATAAATGACTGTCATTTAAACTAAACTTTCGTGTTTATAAAATTAATATGATGTAGGAAGTAAGATAAGATGTAAAAAAGGTATCGCTTGTGTGCACCAAGCTTTATCTGCTGTAACTCGGTAACAGTTGTCAGGTCGGGAAAAATTGGCCGCTGGACGAATAATTTGAGATCCAATTTATTTATTTTCTCGTATTGAAAAACAGTGTCGTCTTGCTTGTTTATAGGCTAGCGGGTAATATTTATATTAGTGCCTACTTCGTACATATTACGTGTTTTTTTTTTAAATGAAAGTCTTCTGTTGTAAAATATCAAGACGGTTAAGAATTACGATGTAGTAAGTATATTTCGATATTTACAAATTATAATTATTATTGATTTTTGTAATTTTGCGAGTTTGATTTCAGTTCTTCAAGTTTGCTACTAGACAATAGATGGCGCGGTTAGTTTACATTAATAAAACTACCGCTAGATGGCAATAGGTTATTCGTTTTATGAAAGCTTTACCGATGTTTTTAAACCGTGCTTTTATGCTGCCGAAGCACACACACAAAAGATGTTGATCATTTAGATTTTTAAATCTTTAGTTCTTCAAGTAATATGTGACGACAAGATGTTTCAAGCTTAAATATTTAGACATCCTTACAATGTACGAGTAATAGCGTAAACAATATACTTTAAATTCTGTAGTTTCTGAAAAAAAGAAAAAAATTCCTAGACAAGGAAATATTCCATCGGCTTTCTATCCATTTTTTATTATAAACATTAAATAAAAAAAGCACCCTCACAAAACCGATGTACGAAAAAAACCATTTTGCACAGATAACGTGAAAACGGTTGTCTATTAAACAATGGATGTAAAGTGTGACACGTGCTGCAATTAGCCTCTTGCACCTCTGAGAGGTTAGGTGGGCGCGATTTGACACGCGCCGTGCTCTGCGTCCCTCGCACTCCTCTCCCGCTCCTCTCCCGCACAGAGAGACCGCGGACGTGCGATCTCGGTGCGAGATAGACGCGGCTGGGCCTCGTTAGCACGTGCTGTCACGCGTCACTCGGGGAGGATCCGGCGACATTACACCTGTGACAAGAACTGAAGAGCCATTAAGATGAATCAAAATAAGGGTGCGGTAACGAAGTACTAATGCTTCGTATTATGTGTAACTTAAGATATCTCTTACTGAATTTCTAGGAGACCATTTATCGCAATATAAATTGTCATAAATTATCACGTTTACTAAAGATATAGTATCGATGTTAAAGTATTTTAAGTGTGCTTTTTAATATTGGAATTTATTTTGCTTATAAAACCCCAAACCTATATGTTGTACTACAGCTTCCGTTACCAAATTTGTTTCAAATAATCCCAGATCCCAGAAGTTAAATGAAGTCATTGAGTGAACAAAAATGGTATTGACAGCAATCAAGTCATAAAAATCCATATCTGTTCAAAAAACTCGACAAAATACACGCCATTTGTTCAACAGCAGTCAATTTGAACTACAATGAAAATATTTTTCCACGCCGCAAACACGTTTGTTTGCTAAACAAAGGCTCTGACAAATTTGATCTGAGGTGAACAATGAGGTTAATTCGCCAGAAGCGAGCCACGATTCAGTATCGCAAATCGAGTGTCCGCCACACCGTGCCCTCCCCGCGACAACCCCGCGCCGCGCCCGCCGCCACGCCGCGACAGCCGACCGAGTGAGCAATCTCAATGAATCCGTCCAAAAACAATAAAACCGTTCCCACAACCGCGCCCCGGGCCGACCCCATGAGACCTTAATCACCCCATTCTCTTTATTTTTTAACGTCTAATTGTTTTGGAACGAGAGGTTGGCTGCGAGGCCCGCGGGCGTCGCTGCGTTCAGAAACGATACGCGACGCCGCTGCGCTCGCGCACCAAACATAAAGAAAACATCGCTCACATGAATGGCTCCCGTAAATTCGTTACAGTTTGCCAACATTCACTATGTTTGTTTTAGAGATTACATTTTATAATAATACACAATAATAATAGCCGGGTTTCCTTTTGTGTTTTTTATTTTTGAACAAATGCATTGTAAAGTGTTTTACATAATATGATCATATCGTAAAGTTAAAAGGAACCGAATTTAAAATAGTAAAAATACAATTCACCTCCTAATCTTGGAATTCTATAAAGATTTGCTACTTGTATTGAATGATCACTGTAATAATAAAAAATCAAAAGGGACTTGCGCAAAGAGCCATTATTTCCAACAGTTCAATTAACACAAGAAAGAATCGAATCACACGTAAACATTTAATGACCGCTCTCAAAACCCATAAGCTGTAAAAAACCGAATAATTCCCACAATCGAATATTATAAATTGCAAAATTCGAGTGCTCTTTTCCCACAATTAAAGCGCATAAGAAAAGAAATGAAATGACGAAAGCTGCGAGCGGTCGAGTGGCGATTTCCGAACGGTTACTTACAAAAGGGCGGGAATATTGGGTGTTTAATCGCGAGTGAGTGGGTCGGGGGGCGAGGGGAGCGCAGGGGGCGCGGGGACAATGGCGCGAATCGCAGATTAAGGTTATTTGTGCTAAACAGCGCGCCATTGTGCGTGCTCGCGGCCGCGCCTCGCTGCTCGCTGCTCGCAGATCGATCGCAAACTCGCGACCGGCTAATTGCTCGTTGGCGGCGATTATTGTGCTTTATACGTTGTTAAGACGCATGCACTCACTGCCTGCTCACTGAACAGGCTTTGACATATTTTATTTAATTTGTCTGAGAAAATCTCACGATTTCATTAAGTGGAATATAGTTTTGAATATGATTATAAATATAGAGAGCTATTATAATGCATAAGTATTAGCAAAATATGTTCGGATGGATAACATATTTTTTAATTAATTTAAAATAATGAAATCAAGCGTATAGTAGGTACAAAGGTATTATATGACATATAATTTTTGTCGGTATTCTCTCGCATTTGAGTCTTGTCGCAGAGTAGATACTGTGGTTCTTTTTAGAAAACGTCTCCACTCCTCTTTATATGCAGCTTTCTTTATCTATCAGGTGGTAAATAATTATTACAAGTAATGAGTTATTTAAGCTGATGCACGATTATACAAAGAAGTTAATAAAATTGATAAATTATTTGGTAAACGTAGTTCTCACGAGTATAATTGCTTGAGTAAACGAGTAATGTAAGAACATCCCGCAATTTGACTAATGATTTATTTGTTGTAAATCCTTGTTAGTAATGATTTAAAAGAGCGTGTGTATGTTGCAATTATTGTGCGGATAACGAGTTGTTGCAGTGCGGGGCTGCGGGCTGCGGGGAGGGAGAAACAAACAGCTTCCCACTGAGAGGTCGCGTGCCGGAGCGCGCACGCCAGCGTCACACTGACCAATAGGGCTGCCTACCATTGTATCAATACAGTATCGATATTACGTCACATGAAGTAGAAGTTGATGTAAATTTTTAACTTTATTCGATAGATCATAACAAAGTAGATTTCAAAAAACACTTTAAAAATCTATACTAGTTAATATATAAAGACGAAAGATTTGTTTTTTTGTATGTATTGAAATAACTCAAAAACTACTGAGCTGATTTCAAAAATTCTTCCACTATTAAAAAGCTACGTTACCAGTAAGTAAGACAGTCGATATTTTTAAATTTCACGCGGGCGAACTCGAGAGCAACAGATAGTATTAGTACATAAGTTATCCAAAAACATCGTAAAAATGTTGTACATATCTTTGCGATATTTCTTTAGGAGTCGAATTATGAATATTTTTAATAGCTATTTTTGGTATCGATATTATTGCTTAACGTAACTATGTAGAACATAATTTGAATTATTTCATGTTGAAAGATAAACGAGTGTAACGGTGTTGCCAAACGAAGAGCGCGGTGTCGACGTGACGCAGGGCGCAGGCCGGCGCAGGGTCGGCGCAGGGCGCGGGGTTGCAACAATAATTGGCGCCCCGCGGCCGCTGCGCGCGCTAATGTTTTGATAATGACGAGCACCATTGTCCCCACTGGGAAGGATTAACCTCTTTGTTTTGCAATTTGTATGTTTTTTGTGGGGGCGACACTATTTTATCTAAATAAATGACAATTCCTCCATGTTCAATGGTTTTATTTGATGAATTTTGATTTTGTATAAATATTATTCGATGTAATATCATTAAAAAATTAAAAAAGACTCGATAAAGTGCTATTTTTATAACAAAGTATGCGATCATGCGACATTGTCAGCGTATGATAGTGAACTTGGTCAGTATTCATTTCAATTAGTCGATACTTCTGTTATGTTGAAGCAAAACAACATAGTAACAATATTCTGGTCATATTTTATACATCTATTAACACCGCATCAGAAAGAAAGTTTTGTTTTGACGTTTGATAAATCCGTGAGATCTCACTCGACTTGTACAGCGGCGGAACGACGGACGTATGCATCAGTATTCTGTGTTCCCAGCCACAACACATCTACCACACACGACATCTATCAACAACCACTAACTCAGTGCTTCGGATGCGTCCGCTGACGAATACGACATACAATAATATTTACTATTAAACGACTAAATATTATTTTAGTTTTCTATGTGTTGATTGTACGCAGACGAATGTTGTATCTAAATGGTTTCTTATTTTTGAATTCAGTTTAAATTTCATTACAAAATCTAACCTCTTCAATCCATCCTTTTATTTGGGTATCGCAGTATAAATGTTTTTATTTTTCATCTGTTTTGTTGTGTAGCATTTATATTACACCAAGTCATATTTCTAAGAAGTTAAAATTAAAACGTCAGTGGATATTACGGGTTACCTTCGTTGAGATGGCTCTCTTGAATGTCAAAAGATTTACCTCCAACCCACATAAAGGCATCTAAACAAACCAAATTAACTGTCTCAGGGTTATAAAGGGTGTACCGAAGACATCTGCGGCGCTATCAATTATCGCCATTGTCAGAGGCTACAATAACATCTCATCTCGTATTGGGCCGATTTCGGTATACAATAAAAGACCCACGCTTTAAGGAAGCTTGGATACGAATTCTTATGTTAACGCTCTCATAACTGTCTTACACTTTGCAACAGTTAATTTTTGCCACGCACATTTAGAGCTGTAGCACTGGTTTTCTATAATTTCCTCTGATAGGCGGAAATATTTTTGGTACTAATAGACTAAGCTGTACGAAGACTTCACTATCTTCCTCAAGTAATTGAAAAAGCTGGCAAGAAAGTAACTTAAGCTTTTCTAGCAGCTAGTGATGAAGCTAACCTAAAAACAATGTTTACAAGTCTGACAGGTGACAGGTGCGTTCCCGCCAAACGCCCACCGCTCCACAAAGCGTCGCGCGCCACAATGGCGGCCGGTATGAGGCCCACGTGTCACGACTTCATTAACTCCGATACATTTCAGTCCCCGTGGGCAGATGATTTACGAGACCGCTGTCCTGGCTTGCCCGACGACATATTGTATTCACACCTGACAAATCTGGAACACAGCGTCTCATGTTTACTTACAATTGGCCCACTAATATAAAGAAAATGGTACACAATTTAACAATAGCATATTTTTTGTTTAGTCATCTTAATTGGATTTGTATACGTTTCCTGTAGGAATCAATAGTTACAATAACAAGACAGTGGCATGTTCTCTTTAAAATATTTGGGAAAAAGGAAAAATGAACGTTTGTAAGACTAATAAATATCTACAGTGTTCTTAGCAAATGTATCCTTAATATCCACATCCAGATATTCCTTTTAGGGTACTCAGTATTGATGTTTCAAATTCTATTTTAAATATAATACGTGAGCAGGTGCGACACCAGGAAATAAATTAGATTTAGATGAGAGAGCAATGTACTTTCTCTAATCCTGTTGCTATTCTCTTGTGACATGTACTCGAGCGGCACAAAACGTTGTTATAATCGCAAATCCATCACATTCGGACAATCAAAGGCGCAGCGGTGGTGTTAACAAATAACAAAAGTCCGGGCGATCGTTAGCACTGCACGGCTCGGCGCGGCGCGGCCCCCCGCCGGCAAAGCCGATCGACTTCAAGCAAAAGGAGTGCGAAAAAACTATACAACGATTTAGTGTTGCCATGAGATAAAAATATACAGGACTGGTGTACCCTATTTTATTGTAAATTCTAGAAGCAAGTAGCCAAATAGCATAGAAAACTGATATTCGGTTGACTCTAGCATTTATCTGTGCTGGATTTAGAGCACAACCAGCGCCCTAGGCAAGATTTTTACGGCATCTTCTTTTTTAACATGACTGGAGGAGAGATGGACGTTAGGAGTGTGATGTGAGAGTAATTCGCAAACTTGCAGCGCCCATTTCTGTTAGTCGCCCTGGGCGGTTGGCTAAGCGCCCCCTACCCGTGACATGACTGGGTAATAATTGTGTCTTTAAAAATGTCCAGTAAAATGTAAAAGTTTGGTATTCGTATGCGGCAAAAAATTCGTCAGAATGGACACGAGGCGACGACAGATGCGTAAAGTTTTCGCGAACTAAATCTTGTTATTATAACGTTTTGTGGGCTGCGACAGTTTGTGATCAGTTAATGACGGCCGCTTGGTCACAAAAAAGTTTAATGTTATCATATATTTTATCTTTCCAGTGCACAATTATAGAATCTGTTCTAGTAGAATACTATGAAAAATCATTTATGTCACCTTAAAAATATCTAGTGTTTAAACTCATGCGACTATCGCTATTTTTTTTATCGTTACAAAAGTTGTGTCGTCGAGTGAAATCGTGTTCACAACAAACGAATGCAATTAAAACTGTCCGCGACGATACTTTCCTCTGCCGCAAACATTTACCACTTTTATAAGTATCTTTGGATACTTTTTCGCGCGAAAAATATAATAGCCATAGAATAAGTGACGATAGGAACAAAATAATTATTATAAGAATGACGTATGCTAAATCAATGATTGCCAACTGTATATATTAATTATCTATATGTCGCATTGCCTCGCTCCACTTCACTCTTTCTACATGGCCATGAAAGAAAAAATCTATAAGTAATTAAACTAAATTCTAATTTATTAAAATCTATTACTAGTGTTGTGTTAACTTTTGTAAATGCAAGGTTTGACAGCTGGACATAGACAATTGAAGTGCAAGAATAAGATTATAATTTTCACGTGTTGTTAAATAAAAAAGACAGCAGCGCCATTGACAACTCTTGGATCTCCCGCTGACATTTCTGGATGATGTAATGAGTTTGTCAGTTCACAATTAAAAGTGGGTTTCGATAGGTTGAAAAAAATTGTACCACATATTTTATTTTCACAGTATTAGTAACTGAATGTTTATAATCATAAATTATAAACATTAACAATAATTATAAATGCGAAAGTTTAGATGGATGGATGTTTGTTGGAGTTTGAAGCCTAAACGGCTGAACGGATCTCGATGAAATTTGGCATAGATATAGAGGATAGTCTGAAAGAACACATAGGCTACTCACTTTAGTTTTTTTAATTCCATGCAGACGGAGTCACGAGCGAAAGCTAGTTGGTTATAAATGCTATCTTATAAGGAATTTTACCTTTGTAATTTTTTTTCAATTCTTATTTTGATTTGCTAAAAATTTATTATTGTTAGTAACGAACAAGAGAAAACTCTTAAATATACACAACGACATCGAATAAATTGAAAAACATTTTTTTTAAAACATTAACAAACCCTTCAATGTTTGGCATCGTTGTGTAAGAGTTTTAAGAGTCCAGGTGTAGCGCCCTCTGCAGGCTCTTGCAGTCGGAATCCACGCATGGGGCGTTGTGTCCACCTTTTGTGTAATTAAATATACATAGCTAATGTAATGTGTACTCGCCTTATTTTCCGCACTCTCCCGCCATAACGCTCGAGCGCGTACAGCAGAGCTTTCCGCGCGTAAATACTTTGAAAATAGTTTTAAATAAATACATACTCGTGTGTTATTCAAAGTCGTAGTGGCGTATTGTTTTCTTTGTGGGTACTAAGTGAGCCGAGTGTTAGTGGGGCCGCAGTATTTGTTGCGGGGCATTTGAATGTTTTTCATTTGTGTTAGAATAAACTTCTCTTATATACCTTGTATGTCGGTTATATTTAATGAATGAAACAGTTTTATTGTTTCATTTTGTATTCGTAGTTTATTATTGATGTCATATTTTAAATTTGCTGACTAATTTCGTAACATTTTATTTATAGCACAAAATATTAAAAGCTATAAAATAAAATAACAAAGCGTTCTTGCCGCTTTTTAACTTTCTAGCTTTAATAAAAATATAATCCTAAACCGTACTCGAGCTTATAAAAAAAGGTGTTTTTTTTTTCAAGATTCTTGTAGCATCACTCGACACAACAATGGCCGCACAAAGCCTCGTATCCGGAGCGTCCTCTAGAGGGCGCTGTCTTCCGGCGTCGCTTCCGCGCTCAAGTGCCAATCCAACATGGCGACAATATTAATCAATATTTCAACAATAATGCCGGCTGAGGGCCGCGCTCTCGACACGAGACACGCAGCTCGCTCGTCTATATTTATTGGAGAGAATTTATTGGCTTTACCATTTAAAACCATCAAGTTGACGGCAAGCATAGTCTTTGGTGTTGCTATACCATAATAAAGACGTTACAATGTTTTATCAGTAACCACTAAAAAGACAAACGGACATCATCGATTTTTCCCATCGAATTACTTCGATTCACATATGCTTGAAGTGCGAATCGATTAATTCACTTTAATCGATTTTTTTAAGCTAATCACCGCACCATGGAACAAAATTGGATAGATATCCAATAAACTGTTAATGCCCTCTTAGTTGGTCAGTTGGTTTTGCTAGAGTCCTTTATGCTTAACCTTCAATATTTGAAACACTCTTTAATATTAACCTAAATATTTCGCAATCAAAATTATAAAGATAAGAATACCGTATTGAGTAGCGTGTGTACGTCGTGACCATCGTCCGGAAGTCGTAATGGACCTCTGATAATATTTCACTAACTAAGATCCACTTTTGATTAAACTAGCTTAATCCAGCATACTATACTGTTAGAGATAGTCAAAATAATGTAGTGCTAACATAAACCTCGAGCCTGCTAATAATGCCAAAACCGTACCATAAAAACAAATATTATTTTTTATCTACAACACTATGTATTAGTGATGTTTTTAAATGTGTGCCGTGATTAATTCAACAAATAAGACTAGTGGATCCGACAGTTTTTCATCTGCGATTCTTTCAACTCGTACAAATATTCAGAAGTCTCAAAATTCGGTTAAATAAGCATGAAATTATAATATTCCTTAATTTAATAAGATTTGCCTTTGATTTTATAAAGCAAAATATGTAATTTCGATACTGTTATCATTTTGTAAGGTAATAAAATAAAACCGTTTTGGTCTTCAGCATTAAGATAATAATTAAGTTCTTTAAGGTTGAATTAAAAAGATAATTGTTAAAAAACAACTTTGTAAATAATAATTATTTTGAAATTTAATTGAATGAAATCATTAATGTGCAGGTTTGAGATTCGAAGCGAGTTCTGCTGAGAGTTGATGGCTACACTTTATTGAGTATCGGAACTGTAAATTCCGCTATCAGCTGATGTTACGGCTTATTTGTGCGGACGCGCATTAATTTTAATCTGATAAAGAACTAACGAACCGCCATATTGACTTTCGAAAATATTCGTTACACTCGACAGGTTATAAAGATCATCTGATTTTTGTAATCTTATTGAGATTGATCAAAGTAAAAGAATTATAGAAATTGCATAAACTTAATTATATATTTTGTAGTTATAATAAAGTATGTCTAAGTAATGAAAGCGCCGTCAAAAACAAACGAAACGGCCAACAAGAGGAAACAATGTTTCGCGCCATTTGTTCGCCGCCGCGCCGCGCCGCGTCGCCCGTGTCGCTGCGTTGCTTCATAATTGCTCCAATCTGCGAGAAACACGCGCCCTCATCCTATTTATTTATTTACTCTTTATTTACTGAGCAACAAGAATAACACGAACGCAACGTAACAACTGCCTTGGCTTACTGTTTTTTTGTATCGTTATAATACAGGATTTGTTATAAAATAAAAAATAAAATAACTTTAACGATAAAGTGAATTTTAATTTTTATATCCGCTAATTGGTTTAACGTGAGTTAATTTTGTTTTTTTGACCGAGTTTCCTTACTTTTGTCATTTTGTCATCCCATTAAAAAAATGTTGAATAAAATTTCTTTCAATAAAATCAGCTACCAACAATTTAATATCAGAACCCAGCGCATGTTACTGTTACGTTTGACTCTTCTATACAAATACTGTAAAGAGCAAATTACTAAAATTCACCATTAGAAAGTTTCATTACTGAAGATGAAGTCGCGAGCAACAGCTAGTTAAAAACATTAATAAATGTTGACAGTAACGGCGCATCGGACAGAGGAATTGTATATTTATTTTATTGTATTGTATATTGTATTTAAAGTACAATATTCAGACAGCGGCAATGGCAGTGGCAGCGGCGACGGCCGGACAAGCGGCGGTTGTTAAATATTTGTCTGCGCGCGCTAAACATGCCTGCGGGCACGGACGCTGCGCTAAGTAGGGTGCGCATCATGTTACATTATACAGGATAATCCTAGATAAGAGGTTTAGTTCACTCTAACATTCGATACTGCTAAAGGTAGGTCGTATGTTCCTCCTGTATAGTGCTAGACATGCTATTAAACTTACAAATATATAGTATGCTAGTGGAAAGAAGGACGAAAAGTCTCTTCTCGAACTATTACATTACAGATAATGCAATAAATGTAATAGCTACAACATTTTTTAAGTGATAAAACATAATTCATGTACTCTGTGTCTCTGTGTGTTGTAAAAATGATAAAATTTACTACCATGACTACTTATTATTAAAGCGTAAAAATGTCCTGTAAACTATCATGTTATTGGTGTCACTAGTTGCCGTGGCAGTGATTGCCTCAATCGTGTCGGAAACACGTCGCGCGGTGGCGACACTATCGCTGTGCAGGCGCGTGCCTCTCCACATCTCCGCACCTCCACACCTCCGGGTCCTCGTGCCCCCGCACCTCCATACCTCCGACTCCTCGTACCTCCGCACCTCCACATGCCTCTCGCGGCCTCTTGACATGTCATTTTTAAGCTCTGTAATTGGGCGGGCGGAGAGAGACAGGGCGGCTTGTGGCGAAATTCAGCTGACATAATGGGAAATTAGACACACGGGTAAAGTTACCAATCGAGTTAAGTTAAATCGAAAATGATATCGGCTGAAGGTTAGTTCTCGTAGAACTGCAATCAATATCTTTGCTTCGTGTCTGTATAAGTAATCTCATTTCGTATATCTCAGTTCCACTGTAGTAGTTAAAACCAACTAATCTTGCCCGATATTCGGAGTCCTGTCTACCTCAAGAGCTTTAAATGTCGGGAATAATGTTGAAATTACAACTCATGCCCGTAACACAGAGGTGTAGACAGCATCGAGACCGCTGACCTCTATTTGGAAAGGTCCTGACTTATCTCTCTAAGTATTCAAGCAGGTCGGTTCTTGGTGCTCTTATACAGTCTTCTAAAGTATTTCTGGACGGTATAAGTCAGAGAGACGTCCCAACCGCCTCTGCCATACATTTTCGCGTTTTTTCCCTTAATCTTTTTGCTGAAAATACTAATAATTGATAGATGTAAAGTTTTTTATAATTTTATTGCCGCATATTAGTCTAATATTTAGTGAACGCTTCAGAACTTGTCTTTTGCATAATGCTTTGATATCAGCGGCTAGTGTTGTTGATAGAATACATAAGTCACATATAACTTACGTTATTTATAAAGTTTTATTGGTTTTATTAATTATTACTTAGCATTATATTATCGTTAAGTTTTATTACTATTTTATTGTGTTTAAAAAGGTTAATACTAAAAAAGTTTATAATCGCTTATCTAATTTTACGGCAATATTAAGCGGCCGGCTACATCAAAGACTTGAGAGTATTACGTTGAAAATTTTTACTCGTAGACCTACAGCAGTTATCAGATGTTCAGAAACACTGATTGCGACGAAATAAAAATATAGCTTATATTACTCAGTGATAACATAGCTTAATAGTGCAAGAATTTTTGAAATCGGTCCAGTAGTTTTTGAGTTATTTCAATATATACAAAAATGCAAATCTTTCCTCTTCATAATATTAGTATAGATAGCAGTACTAACGTGGTTTTATTTGTATTGTTTTCTCTGAAACAAACCATCGTAAAATATTCCCATCTTCAGTTAGAGGTAAAATCCAGAACCTTTTACTTTTTAACTTTTTAACGGCGTAGAACCTTCTCTTATTTCAACATAAAAGTAATCTAAAAGTCTAGATTTCTGCGTCTATAATAACATCCATATTAAACATAAAATAACATTATTAGGAAGCATATTGTTCCTTTCTCAATTAAAAATAAATATAAAAACTGTAAGGTAAATATTCAATTATAAGTATAAAAGCTTTATAACTAACTAGCTGTTGCTTGCGACTTCGTCCTCGTCGAATTAAAAAAAAATAGCCTGTTACTCGCAGATAAACCTTTTAACGATAAAAGAATTTTAAAAAATGGCCTAGGATTTTTCAAGTTATTTCAATAGCAAAAATACAAATCTTTCCTCTTTATAATATAAGTATAGACTAGTATTATAAAACGATCTTTCATATTGTAAAAATAACTTTGTAATATAGGCAGTGCAGGTGGGCGTGTCTGCGCGTGGGCGGGGCTTGCCGCGGGGCGAGGGGGGCTTTACTATTTGACGTAAAACGTAAACTTTGAACGGAACACGTCTTGGATTAACAGTTTGCAAACCTTGGACATGTTACTGGGAAATGTGCGATTTATCACACTACAGAAGTTTATGGTGTATGCGTTTCGAATACAGTATTTTCTTTGTAGTAATACGTAGATATAAGTTGATTATTTTGAATACAGATAGGTATTTATCAGAGATATGATTTTAAAGGATTTTCTTAAATGAAAATAAAGCTCTAAATTGCTATTCCTTAACTTCTTGTAATAGATGTAATGGTTAATTCTGTACTTTAGCATCTTTTTCTACAATTGTCAAATAGCGTTTTAAAATCTTTATATTTTTTTTTTTATAACATAAGGTGGCAAACGAGCAAGCGGCCACCTGAATCCACCGAAATGGAGAGCGACCGCTGCCCATAAACATCCGCAATTGCAGATGCGTTGCCTACCCTTCATTGACATGACGTGAATTAAGGGGACATTTCCCCTTCCTATGCGTCTCCTCCACTGTCAAATCCACTTTTCCTCCCCATCCTTTCCTCTTAAGAAAAGGGTGGAAAGGGGAAGGGACTAAAATTAGGTCTCCGGCACCACACTCATCAGACGAAACGCGGAATTGCTTCCACTTCACGCCTGTCTTCTGTGTGGTCGTGGAGGTGGTATTGCTGGGAGCGTTTCATATATTTTACATTACGACGTGCAATTATTTTGTTTACAGATAAATAAAACAGTTAATGCTATGTTCGTGAGTAATTTATTAGCCCCACATCTGTAGACTATTTTAAAAACAAAATTAACATGACTTCATAATTGTTGGGACGTTTATTATATCGTAACGACCCACACTTAATAAATTACATTAAACAACGCGCGGAGAATCCGCTAAAAATGTTTACAGCCTCGATACAAAACACGTCGCCTTGCGCACTAGTTCACTTTTTATCGCGCAGCCCCAACCGGTCGACGAAAAAAGGCGAGCAAACCGACACGCGAATTCATATAGCGTTCGGCTGTTGCACAATGATCTCTATGACCAGGGACTAAGGTCTATACCGGTCGTACCGCTGCGTCTCTCGAGGGATACGCGGAGGCAGCGGCGCGAGGAGGGGTCACGGCGCTGGGCGGCGACTGAAGGCGGAGCCTGTGCGTCGCGCGGCGCACTCAGTTCGCAGCGCGCGGCTCGCGATGCCGCACTATGACGCCGCCGCACAGCTTCGCCATCCGCGACTTGTTGCCCGAGGCGTCCTCCCCCGCACCCTCGCCACCCTCACCCTCGCCGCCCGTCTCTCCCCTGCCCTCCGACACCGAACTCGACGTCACCGGCACCGGGACGCCGCCGCCCGGTGCCTCCGCCGGCACCAGCACTCCCGACCGGACTAAGAGCGAAAAACCCGCCTACAGCTACAACGCCCTCATCATGATGGCCATCCGCAGCAGCCCCGAGAAGAGACTCACGCTCAACGGTATCTACGAGTACATCATGAAGAATTTTCCCTATTACAAAGAAAATAAGCAGGGCTGGCAGAACTCCATCAGACACAACTTGAGTCTGAACAAGTGCTTCGTGAAGGTGCCGCGGCACTACGACGACCCCGGCAAAGGTAATTACTGGATGCTGGACCCCTCCTCGGACGACGTGTTCATCGGAGGTACGACGGGTAAGCTGCGCCGGCGCAGCACGGCCGCCTCGCGGTCGCGTCTTGCGGCGTTCAAACGCGGCGCTATCCTGCACCCGATGTTCGGCAACCCGTACGCCTCGCTGGTGGGGCTGTACCCGCCGCTGCTGTCGGTGTACGGGCGCTACGCGCTGCCGGCGCCGTTGCTGCGCCTGCCGCCGCCACCCGCCGCCTACCACCAGCTGTACCGGCGACTGCACGGCCTAGCGCCGCCGCACAGCCCACCACACGCGCCCCACGCTCCGCATGAGCCCCACGACCCTCGCGAGCCTGATCCCCACATTCTGAAGCATAGTTGATAGAAGCAGTGTGACGGCCCGTTTCGAAGGTATTCCCGCGATATCTCCCCGAAGACGCGCCGCCCGCGCCGACCGCGCCGCGGTGTCCCAGACTGTGATACGAGTGAACGTGAACGACCGAGTGTATGACGTGCGACCGGCTGCCTGTCGCCGCTGCCCTCTCTATTTATTTATCGCCGTAAGAATTTATTTAATAAATAAATATAATTTAACTTTAAGAGGCTAGTTTAAGTTATATTGGACGCAATAAATGTTTCGAGCAGTTTGCTTACAAAAATGTGTTCATATTTATCCTTATCTCGTAAAGGTAAAAAAAACTTGAAGTAACAACGAACAGCGACACTAACCAGACTTAACATTTATTGTTGGTGTACATAGAATAAAGAAATTTAAGACCAAATTAATTTCTTTAAGAACTCTAAACTTTTACTTAAAACCGCACAACAATAAAATCCTTATATTTATAGAAGCAAATATGATGATAATGTTTTGTAACTACAAATTTTTACTTTTAAATAAAAATTACAAAAACTTAGGTAACAATTTCATTTGTAAACCTTTTCAATTAATTATAATAGTGAGATTCAATTGCTCTGTGTTCTACTCTATAAGATTCAAATTGCTACTGAATCCTGGTATCAATAGGTTTGAACATTTGACATGCGGAAAAATTAAATTCACTATGTTGCTAAGTTAGGAAGCTACGGGAAGGTCGAGTTATTTTGTGAAATAGTATAATATGGTAGAAACATGATGGCGATGAAAAATATACTGCAAATAATGTACTCTATATAATGCTTATTGAACTATAATTAGGACACTTCCTATCACCTAAAAGTTATTTTTCTAGATTATCAAATGTTTCATATTCTTATTTGCTGTCTCATAAGTGAATACCGTCATGTTTTGGAGCTAGACATATTCAAAACATCACATCGTCGTGTTAAAATATTTCTGTCGTCTCTTGTTTACTTTTAAAAATAAAACTTGCAACAGTTACATATGTTTGAGATTAAGGATATTGTAATAAATAAAATGCGCTTCAGTTGTGGCGATACAATTATCTAAATATTTATTGCAGAGCCAAGCGACGGCTGGCTGCTTGCTGCCAACAAAAACATCGCAAGTAACACGACACTCACATGATCCGCTAAGCCCCGTCATCTCTCACCCGATAGAAAACATCTTGCGTTTAGAAATATTGTGAAAAGCTGCACCGACCGCGCCTACCGATAAATCAGTGCGACATTTTGTTTCAGCGTACGCTTTTTCCTAACCACAGACAATTAAATGACGACGTCGGAGCATAAACAAGCGGCGCGTTAATCCGCGGATTATCGAGCCAGCCGCGGCCGGCGTGCGGCAAGTATTCCGGCTAAATAATTGTAAATCTACGTCAAAACGTAACAACGAATACATATGTTAGGATTACGGGACAGATTAACCCGTTTCGTTCTGTTTTATGTTGCTAAGTTCGGAAACGACGCGACTGACTGTCGTTCTCCAACTAATCGACTATAGTTAATCTCATGTTAAATATGGTAACGTATACGGTTATCTCGCTAAATGTTTTTTATTTTGTTTTTTTTTGTTACCATTTAAGGAAGGCGTTGACAAGGATCATTCGGAAATAGTCTATGGCTTAACGAGAATTACGGTTATGTTTAAGATAATATTAATTAAACAGTGTTACTTTAAGTACAAGTATAGCGTTTTTGATAAGTTACAATTTTCCCATAAAATTGGATCTTTTTTCACATCAGATTACTGTCCTAACATTCTCTCCGTGTATTGTTATGTTCAGTATGAATTTCTTTTATTATTACAAAAATCTTTTTCGCCAAATCAGGTCCGAAATCCATATCCATTTTAAATTGCAAATCTGTATTTATATTAAAAATGATATAATCCCGAAAGGGTACAATGCAGTGTCAGCTAATCTGCTTACAAAAACTGCAGTAAATCGTATACAAGCAGTTTCGGGTACAATTGCTAATGTTTGGTGTACGTTGTTATGCGACCATTTCTCTGTTTGTCCATATTTAATACATTCAATACGACGTTTATTTGGACACATTTCGCGAATGAACCCTTTGAGCCGGATGTTTTTGGGACATTGTCAACTCTGAATGGTTTGCAGAATTATCATTGAGGAAAATTGTTCAGAAAGTCGCAAAACTAAACCTTCTATTTGTCCAGTTTCTTCTATGGAAAGGAAATAATTGTGTCATTTGAATCGAAAGATATTGTAGATGATCACAATAGATATATGAATAGCTGTCTATCTTTGTCATGAAATTCCTTCCGTTTTGTTGTTTGTATTAAAAAGAAATTAAAGTGGAGAGGTCTAGTAATTAAAGGTTTCTTATTTGTTTGTGTAATTACACGTAAGAGTTTTGAATAGGTAATTTTGGTAATGAAAAATAGGGTTACAATAATAGGTAGCATGGAATCTTCAATAATATTTTCGAAAATAGTTAGTATGTCATGGTTGAATCAGACAAAATTGTTTAGATCTATAGACTTCGAAAAATCAGTGTACATCAACTAGTTTTAGCGAACTGACCGTGTTTCTTTACAAAATAAATTTAAAACACGTCGAGAAGTTTGTCGTTCTCAAAATGAATTAATCCGGCGTGTCGTTAATTTCACAATAATTACATCGTTTGATAATAAATAGTTTTGTTTTATATTTACGCGTCGCTCTAATGTTATTTGGTCTGCGGCCAGCTGACTCAACGAGTCTGATAACTTCTGTAAATAAATATATTTGTTTTTAATTTGTAAAGACAGACGTGGAACAGTAATTAGATGTTTTACACGTGAATGAACTTTGAAATGTTTTGCTCGTTTAAATTCTATTTCATGACTGAGTTTTTGTAAATAGTTCACACAAAACTCAGTCATGAAATGGAAGCGATTCCGAGTTGCATCTTACAAGTTTTCCAGAGGCCTAATATTAGCCCCCCTTTCCTTTCCCACCTACGTCTTATTGGAAAAAGATAGCAAAGTGGAAGCAGCGGTCACTTCGTCATTTCGCCGAATTCAGCTTGCTGTTTGCCATCTTATGATATTTATTAGTCTGCGCGCAAGATGATGTAAGTATAATATGATGAGATACAAGCTTTTCAGTTATTCTTTACGTCTTCGCAGAGCGGCGTTCCTTTGCCACTTGAAGGTTTATTTCCCGGACATCGCAGGTGAGTGCAGAGATCACAGGATGTGCTGCTTTGTTGTGAGGTTTGAGTGCTCGTGCTCGCCAGACTCTATTTGTATTCCAGTTCATTACGCTAATGTAACCGGACTGGGGTGGCCATGATACCTTTCTGACAATCAAAGATAGGTTTATAAGCTTAAAATACAACTAATAACTATTGACACAATTTTGACTTTTGTTATTTGAGATTACTTTTGTTTTTAATGGTGAAAAACCGTTCATGGAAAAGGCAAATTTATATTTACGTAAACTTTAATAGTACTGTTGTTTTTAGGAATTATCCCGCGTGTATTGTTGTTTATGGGTGTTATAGCGCGCACCATACACAATCGGAGCGGGAGTACGTTGTTTATAAAACAATTTGAGCGCGTTATGAACTCTTTGCGGCCCTCCGCCCCCGCTCCCTCCCCGCAGCCCCCGCCGCCTGTGATGCTGCTTCATAACATTTTAGCGTCCGCCTTCACCTCCACGAACTGTGTGTATCACAGACACAAATAAAATATGTGCTCCTTTGAGATTGATTCAACTTGCAAGGAATATAGTCGACCTCCGCTGCGACCGACTAATGCTTGTTACATTTTGGTTCTTTAACAACTTTAGATGTAACAATTTTTTGATAATCTAGATAATTACTAAGAGTAAGACAAAGGCATCGCTGTGATTTGGCTGGGTTTATAAGGGAGGAAAGATAGTATATATAGTCATACATAAAGTAGATTTGTATCTATTACACATTTTTTAGTTTAGCAGCTGCCCGCTAACCTCGTAGAGTCGCTACTGGCGACGTCTATGACTCTTAGGTATAGTTGTAAAGCAACTGTTTCGTTACTTTAGACATAATATTCAAGTTTAAATGTCTATTTTTAAGATAACAGCGAAGATTGCCGACAGTGTTGATATTCAGACTTTCAGTTTCAGGAAAGACGCGGTTACAGCTTTCATCGGTAAACTTGTTTACTGTAATTTTTAACAAACCGCGTTTAACGAGAACCAGCGACGGCGGCAACATCAAAGCGCAACAATTGCCGGATCAAAGCGGCCGCCGCGGTGTAGCAATACTCACTGCGCTAATAGAGATTTATCTAGACCGTATCTACTCAAAGTTTGTCTATCGTTAGTTTATAAAGAATCTTTATCTACGAACCTTTCATTTAAATCGAAAATATTATCAACGAGATCATTTTTATTTAAAACATTCCTACGATTTATATTCATACGTCAAATTCTTTAGATACTCAAATATTTTAGTTGCAATTCGTGTATTCAATAAAAAAGTATATAAGAGACAAGACATAGAGGACGCCATGTACACTTCATAGGTAAACGGAACTGTTATAAAAATGTATACATATCCTTGTCACTAGGCAATGATCTTGGTCATTCATTCATTCAAATCTTGGTCATCTTGGGGGAGGGCAACTAACTTAACTTTAATGGAGTCTCCAGTGGGGGGACATCTACCCCTCTTGTCTCTCCCTGACAACGCCATTAAAAAACTCTAATAACAAATTAACAGCTCTTAAAATATTAAAAACATAAATTTAATAGTACTGCGATGTGATTTTTTCCCATTCTCTCCCTCAAACAGATTAACATCTACACTGTGCAAGGGCGGGTTTGTTTCTTGTTTTTTTTTCGTAAATTCTAAGGAATAATGTACGTAAACAAATAATTTTTCCGCACGAATAGAGAAGAAATCAGATCGTATGACGTTGTTTGGTGTAATTATGGTATCGTTTAACTTTGGGTCTTGTATTTCGAATGTTTTTAAAATATTTGCTCTCGGGAACAAATGTCGGTAATGCGATACTTTCTGGCCAGCTATTAAGTGAGATTAAGAAGAGAAAAAATAAAGTGCATTCTCAGGTAGAGGGAAAACAATAGAAATGAAAGTAAAATCAGTGTAAGAAATATTTGTGCACTTTCCTATGATGCTTGAAGTGTAAATAATTTAGACGATGTTTATAAAAAAATTGCACATTTATAAAAAAACTCTTTGCTCTTTAATAAATTTTACATTACGCCGAAATAATGAAATGACCGCCGATTGTTTACTTAACTTGACAGAAAAGAAAACGTATATCAAGAGGATATTTTTCCCTTCCTATGCGACTTTTCGGTCAAATTACTTTTCCTTCCCATACTTTACTTGTAAGAAAAATATGGAAAGGGAAAGGGTTAGTCAAAAGTGTCTTCTTTTTCATTTATTGTGTTCTTTTTACCAGTCTTTGCATATTATTGTTTAGCGACATTAGCACAGTTAAGGAGATATAGTTGTTGTATTTATTTGTTTTTAAAAGAAGTAAATAGAAGCATAACAATATTATAACTCAAACCTATCCTTAAGTGGCAGATTGTTGCGTGGCAGTAACTGGCCGTAAGCAGGCGCGGGTCACAATGCGCTTATTAAATTATATTGTGACCCTGCGCGGAGGTTAACTCGCCTAATTGGACCTCTAGCCGACGTTATTGGACACATAAGGGGCACTCATTTACTTCTGTAACATACTCGCGTCAACTCAGTATTGTCGGGAACAATTCATTACACATGAATTCGCTTGAGATTATTATATGTACTTTTAGTTCAAACTATATGGAGGCATTTTAAATCATAGGCGTCGCCAGAAGAGAGTCTAGGAGGTGAGGGAGGGTTAGCTGTCTAAAAGCTACTAAGAATGACTATTGTATATTTCCGTGAGCGTTAGATCCTCACTTGTTTTTCCAAATTAAGTGCTAATGGGTATACCAACTGTTTGTTGTAATACAAATTAACAATTATAATGCTGAGTAAGCGGCGGGCATCGGCTTTGTTGGTCAATAATCATAATTGAATAATTTTAAAACGCACTCGGAGCAATTAGTTACCACCCTTGTCCATGCTGCCATCTATCGTCAGAGATTGAAAACTGTTGTAGTTAACAAAAGTATGTTTTTTTGTAATGCCTCAGAACATGCGAAATATCGATTAAATATCTTTAAGCTGCTACTTGTTTTCTTACTTGTCTTGTCTCTTTAGCGTGTAAAGAAGTTCAAGGGCCTAGTTTAAAAGAAGGCAGGAAGCAAGGATAGAGTATCGTCAAGTAACTTTTTGCGGTTTTTAAATATAAACTTTGGTATTAAAAAATGTTGGTGACCTCTGAAGTGACCAAGACTAGCCCGCATGATGCACTGGCTAATATAGCAATTATAATAACTTGTCCGCGCTGGCCGAGAGCCGACACCAACCATTATTGTACCAGTCTTGCCCTCTACGCACTGGATTACCTTGTTAACACATCTTTTATTAATAAAACTTAAAATAATTTCATAAATTTTTATGCAGTAATTTGTTAAATATAATTACAATTAAAAAAACTTATTGTAATAATGTTTGAAGAGCAAAGGTAAACTTAGTCTTGCTTACTTAAAACACAAATTTACGCTTACTTTTGTCTACCACATGGTATTCTAATTAAAACTTCGTATTTTTAATATTAATGCATATTTTTTATCTGGACGTCATTCTGTGTTTTTTTTTTCTGTTCAGAGTTCATATAACAGCCCCTGACCTTGAGATCACATTGTTTACAAGCTATCCAGTCGCTGCCGTCAATCACTATCGAGGAATTCCGAACAAAATCTATTTTTCGCTTATCGGGATCTATGTTGTTTATGTCTGAGTAAAATGGATCAGGAATAGTTAGTAATGACATGTATAAAAAAAAAACATAGTAAAACAACTGTCTATATTTATTGAAGTAAATTTTATTAGAAATTACGTTTATGAATTATTTTTTAAGAATTTTTGGACTATATAAAATATTAATCTTGTGCCTTAATAGCTTTCGTCGCACTGGACGCTTACCATCACTGGAACGGATTGCTTAAAAGCTCAGTTTGTTCTGCCGCACGACAGCGTGTGGTACAAGTGATAGAGGAAATTAAATTTAATTGAAAATTGTTTTTAAATTAATACTTTAAAATAAACGATACGTATCATTATTATATAAAGCGTGCATTGAAGTACAATTACTAAAAACAAAAATAATAAAAAACGTGTTTTTAAAAAACAATGAATGTTAAAAAGATGTTCCTATCTTTCTATTTTTATATAATTCGTAAATATTTTCGAATATCGTGATATTATTAATATTTGGCTACTAAAATGTCCACACGCAAATATGGCAGTTTATAGTAACTCAAACTAGTAAAGTCGCTTATTTCTTATAACTTAGGTACCTATCATCACTTACCCCTTTTTAAATTGTTTGTGGGGTCAACAGTCACGGCTGCGGACATATTTTCGTCAGTCCGTTCTCCAGTGACGAGCTCAATTAATAACAATCAATTTAATTTGTATTATCTGTTTGTTATAAATCAATATTAATGTTTTAAAATGACCTTATCAATTTTTTTGACCTGTCACTGATCTAATTTTTGTAAGAGAAATTTATAAGGCTGCTTTAGTTTATCGAACGTTTGGTAAAAAATAATAAATACAGGACAAACTGACCTGATTACAACAATTTGTTCATGAAATTTAGGTTAATGAATTCGTAAAAAGCAGATAGCGATGGTAAGCAAATTAGAAAGAAAGAAAGAAATCAGTTTATTCAATAAATGAAAAGGAATTCATTCGGCATGTCCTCGGTGTACACCGAAGCGCCGGTTTTCAATGATTCCTAAAAACAGAACACGCAGTTTTACAAAATAGTAGAAGAAAAATAAAACACATG
>NW_013525046.1:554580-582557 GCF_000836215.1 Papilio polytes | reverse complement strand
AATACACAAACACATATATTATTACGTAATAATGTAAAATACTGTTTATATAATCACTTTTCACCACATAACTTTAATAAAACTTGAGAGCAGTTTAAAAAGATGTTTACGTGACCGAGTGTACGACGCGTCTTCCAAATTACACGAAATACAAATCGATTTAAATTGTGAAGGACATCATGTGACCGTTATAATGAACATTTAATCTGGCTGAGTTCCCAGCGCGGGCGCAAGACGCTCTCATGCTCGGCCTCAATGCAATTGGCGCACAATGGACCACGCATTGTGGTCCAACTGGCGCATTGTGCCCCACTGGAGACTGTCCAATGCGCCCCTATGTGCCTCCGTAATCTATTGTTGATGGAAATTAACTCAAATTAGATAATCTTTAACGTTCATTGCTGAATTGTGAATCAATGTTTTCTTACTTCAATAAGTGCGTGCTCGGACTCGCATTGTAAATGATATTAACCCTTTATGCTTTTACAATTGACCTACATTTATGAATTGATTCGGCAATGATTCCCTACATTTAACCTTTATTGATTGTTCTTAAATGTGTAACTTCTATAGTTGAATATTATTACATTAAAATAGAAACAATCTTTGAACCTTAGAAAGTGATCTTTTAAGGAAACTCATTTCTTAGTATCAGATGGCATTCATGGGGCGGGGGGCAGCAGGCGGGTGCGACGGACGCCGGAGTGATATAAATGGGCCACAATAGAATAATTTGTATTTAT
The DNA here is from genome assembly GCF_000836215.1 of Papilio polytes. Taxonomy (NCBI): domain Eukaryota; kingdom Metazoa; phylum Arthropoda; class Insecta; order Lepidoptera; family Papilionidae; genus Papilio; species Papilio polytes. The sequence goes on along the minus strand of NW_013525046.1, from coordinate 581,814 downwards.
AGTTGTTGCCCTCGCGCCACTTGAGCTCTCCCGCATGCTCTTTACCGGAATCTACAAGAAATATTCTCTATCATAAGATAATGCGGCGTGCACACTGGTGCAAATGAGCGAGAAGAAAATGTTACAATTTTGTCATGAAGTTATAGGGTAAATAAGTGAAATTCAGTTAATCTGATTATTTAATGATCTTGGCAATGCAGCACTTATCAGGGTTAATAAGTAAATTCATCAATTTAAATAACCATTGGTGGCAGTAAACGAATATAGACTCCGTAAGTTGTACAAAATATTATTTGTTATAAAAATTTCCTCATAAGGTAATTTTAATAGCAGAAACTAAGCTTTTGTATAAACAAAATTATATCCATAAGTTGTAATATTATTTACTATAGTATTTTTAAATCAAGAAAGAATGAGTGTGGAGGAACCCTTATGCAATTAAATCAATTACTAGTAATGATACAAAATGTGTCAGAATTGTTGGAAACGTACGCCGGTTTGATTCCCCGATTTAGTAACATTTCTGTACAAACAGTTGCGGTAATTGCCAGACTGTCCGTCTGTCGGTGACCTGATCCGATATGCGGGATGTTTGTTGTTATCCCCCGCCTTTTATTGTAATTGTTACAATGTTTAAAATCAATCTTGGTTTCTCTAAAAGTGTGCTCTTTGATTAAGTTTGATTATTACTTTTCTGGGAGAATTATTGCCTTGCACATTGGCATTCACTGTTTTTTTCATAACCAATGTATAAGAAATACCAGCTCTGATTCTAACCAGCTGTGCTGAGCACTTAGTGAACATCAAAACGTCGCGGTTAATTGATTTAATCTCATTATCCAGGTCGTCGTTTCCGGCTGTAATTGGTAGAAACTCTTTGTAATTGGTAGAAACTGTATACAGGAAGCGACCACCGGCAGCGAGCGCAGTCTTACTCTGAAGGAAGCGCTGAGGATAATATGCGACAATTCAATCATGTTAGTCGCATTGTGTGGTCCGGTTTATAATCGTGAACAAAGATCCTGGTATGGTTTATAATCTGCGCTATAATGAATATTAGTAACAACTTTGTGGTATTCAAATTCTTTCAAAATGACTTCTCTAAATGCTGGCAGAAGTTTAAAGTCTTGGAGAATTCTAGAATTATTAATACAAGCTAATAAATTACTTTTACTACATAATGAAGGATTACAAATTACGTTCAAAGTGGGTAGACTAAGTCTGATAATGAATGATGATAAAGCAAATGTATGCAAAGAGATCGAGAAATTAATACATGTTGATATATAAATTGGGTCAGTCGCAAAATTGTGGCATATCCCTCACAGCTGGTGGCTGTTGCTGCGGCGTCCTGGGTTCGATTCCCGGCATCCCGGCGGCGGAGATCGCACGGACCGCTGTTTACACCGCGCGCCTGCTACCACTCAACAATCTGACAGGTCACACCCAACACACCACTGCTGAAACATCCAAAAGTATCATTACAATATAAAGTAATAACAACTTTAATCACAAGGAATACGGTTCAATGTTACAAAGAGTTTAGGTATAATTAAACACCTTGTAATATTCAAATGGTAGTAGTCTGCTTTATTAAATTTAGTAATACATTTTAAGATTTGATAGTCGATTTTGAACCTTGAGAACTGGATAAATTCGGTTGGTTTTAAGTTGTGGGTAAGGTGCATTTAAGCTACAAGATGTTAAACAGCTTGTAATATAAGTAAGAAGCGCGTGATTCAAAGATCAAAGAGGTTTTGATCAATCCGCCGATCTCATATAATACGATTTCACTTTCTTGATACATTATCATATTTCGCGAAGTTTAGTTTTATCAAAATTAAAGGGTTGGCATTTTATTGAAATGATTTTAGACAGTGTTGAGTACAGTACTTTTTTTAAAGTCAACATGATAATGTTGACTTGAAGTGTCCTGAAGGTTAATCTAAGTGAAAATATTTAGGTTGGAGCATCATGTAATGTGTTTAAAAGTCGACGTAAAGATTGTAAATGACAATTAATAATTGCTCATTTCTAGCTGCTTCCGTGTACTTAAGACAACGTTTAAAAAGTATCAAGATGTATTGCGGTGGTATAATCAAAGCGGCGAGCTTTGATGTGGCCGCTGTTTACGTGCTCAGCGCGCCTGTGTTTGCCGTTAAACAAACTCTTGTGCACAGCCGTGCCAACGCCAACTCTCCAAGTGCCAATACGCCAACATCATGAAACCAACATTTGATTAAGGTAAAGATTCTAAAAGAGCGCTGAAGTCAAAAGATACATAAAAACTACACTTATGAGTATTATTGGCCCTAATTTGGTTAAATACAATTAATTTTAATGTTATCCAAGTTAGCAGCTTGCAAAAAGTGTTATTTTTTATTTCTTATAGAAGATTGATGTTGGCAGACCATGTTGTGTTGTTTGTTGGCGGTTGGCGCGTTGGTAGAAGATGGCGCTGGCGGTCGAATGAGAGATATTATATGTAAACAAAATGATTCTGCTTACAAGTTTGTGAGCGACGCCCATCATAAGCTGAAGCGGGTACTTTGATCATAAACTTTGATAGCAAATCAAAACAAGACATGCTAAGTGATGTATAAAAGAAAATTTATAAAAAAAACTAAGAAGCTCAGTACAGCGAAGAGTAAATATCGAATTACATCTCGCATTTCAATATTATATAAGCCAAGGAGGATACAAACGATCACAATTGTATGGAAATATATATAAACTAACATACATTTGATATTAACTACCAAATTTAATCAATGAAGGCCAAATTTTGCAATATTTGGGATAACTAAGTAAGCAATGATATAGCGACAACTTCATACTAATGTTTACTCCATAGTTCTATTTCAGAGTTCGAATGTTCCAGCGCTCGCGGCCGCTTATCGCTTGTTCCCGCACAGACAACGGGCAGCGCCCGCGCCGCTCCGCATTCACTCCACTTTGAAGTGCTCTCGGGTTATTTACGTAGTGTTTGTATATTTTCATATTTGCGGTGGCCCCGAACTTATAAACTGGCCGGCACTCGCTAAACTCACTTATTTACTTATTTATTGCTTTTCAGTTTAACTGCCTGGGAATAGCCGCTTTAACAAGAACTCAATGTATATTACGATTTAACTGAATTACAACAAGAAATGGAAAAGTAACTACATAATACTACGTTATATTTACTTAAGACTGAATTAGCTTTCGCCCGCGACTACGTCCGCGAATTTAAACAAAACGAGTCTCTGCTAAACATCGAAATCCATTCAGTCGTTTAGGCTGTAAACTCTAACAAGTATTCATCCATCTATCTAAACTTTCGCATTTATATTGTTACTAAGATATAACCGTATCAGAGCAGGAGCATTATTATCCTTGTTAACAAAAATTAAGAATAAAGTCAACAAATAGTATTTGTGTGAAATCTTATGCCCTGCGCTTCGTACACCTCCTGAAAGTAATGTAATAAATTATAATTGAAGCCATGTTGGAGACGCATATTATGTTAATATAATTCTGCGGCTTCGTAATACGGAACCCTTAAAAATGTTAACAGAACGTTGATGAATATGTAATTAAAATAAATAATTCATGGTGTAAAGGAGGACACCAAATACGGTTGTCTGTTATCATGTCAACTTTACTTTGCCAATTTTCAAAAGAGAACAACGAAAAAAGAGAATGTAAAAGGCTATGCGTAATTGCAGAACTATCGTTAGGAAACATCCTAATAATTGTTGAAATTACTAACATTCTGTAATTCGATCTCAAGAGAAAATAATTTTTAGTATAGGAATGCATCTTGATTTTATAACCTGACTAGCTGTCGCCCGCGACTTCGTCCTCGTGGTATTAAAAAAAATAAAACAAAAGTGAATAGCATTTGTGTTCTTCCGGGTTATCCTCTACATCTATACCAAAATACATCGAAATCCATTCAGCTGTTAAGGCTACAAACTCTAACAAACATCCATCCATCTAAACTTTCGCATTTATAATATTACTATGAAGTATGATTAATGGCCGCAGGTTACTTAATGTCTGTAATATTCACAAAGCTCGCTAAAACTTTGTTTATCGGACTTGTACTGTTTAAATAGAATCTTACCCGCAGCGGCGGCTGCGCCTGTTGCCCGTGTCCGCTGATTGTTTGAACATCAAAGAAATCGTTCCATTAATATTATTTAGCAATATCGGACACAGTTCAATCGTTATTTTTCCATCTGCTAACATTACTGAATCGTAAATCTGTCAATACAGTCCCAAATTCAGCGGCAATGATGAATGCTTCCGCGGGATCAAAGACGTTACGCCGGATGCTTTGCCCGACTCCGCTCCACTCCGCACAGCTCCGCAGGGCTCCGCTCCGCACATCCTCTCGCACTGTAAACCTTAACTTGTGAAATGTTTATGCTCATAGATTTAAATAATTTTGTTTACTTTACATTTTTATTCTGTTCTGTTGGTCATCATTTTGGATTATATCTATAGTTATAAAGGAAAATGGATTTCTTTGTGTTTGTATTCGGAAAGCATGTTTTTGGGTAAAATGAAAAAACTGTTGGTATTAAATAAGTAGTAAATTACAACAAATCGATGTTTTTTGTCAGAAAATCCTTAATTTATGTTTGTTTTGAGGTTAGACTGTATCATGAAAAGCTTTTTGATGTTTTCGAGGTGATTTGCGAAACGTGAGCAAAATTAACACAAATTATATACGATCCGATATATCTCGATATCAAGTTTTATTCCTGCTCTTTATCTCTCCCATTTATCGTCAGCGGTCACGGATACCCTTCATATAATATCCATTATATTTAATTGCCATCATTAGAGTGTTAGTGACCTCCTCGAGGTGTGTTAAGTCCTGCTTGTGCGGAACATTATTTAAAAAAATCTCGTTAAAAGTGAGATGCAATTTTATCGCACATCTCGAGATACGAAAATATAATAAGGAGTGTTACCGGACATTGTGTTTACGTGTACCAGGTGTGACCTCGCGGCAGGAAGTGCGGTGCGGCGCGGGTGCGGTGCGGCTGCGGTGCGTACGCGGCGCGGCGGACATGCACTGTTTACGAGATCTCGCGGCTTTGATTGCGCGCGTTTGATCCACCGTCCGTCTTGTTTTAGTTCGCCGGAGCCGCATTTTTATAACATTTATTGCTGTATAAAGGTCATCTAAATAATCTTAGAACGGCAATACAAGCTTGCATAATTCAATAATACAATAAAATAAATACTAGTCCCCGCGATTTAGTGCAGTTTGTCGCACGAATTTGGTTTTGGTGTTTTGCGTCTGATATTTTACAATAATCATATGGATTTACGCTTGTCTAATCTATAATTTTTTTTTTCGCCATCGCATACTTTTTGTCTTCGTCCCCATTCCGTTTAATACAGATGTGACATTTTTAACCGATTTCCACTCAACTTGTAATATTCATTTAGCTAAGAATTTGATTTGCACGTCGGTTGCACCCAAAAAAGACACGGGCTAACTTAATTTCGTGCGTTCGCCGCCCGCTGGTCTGCCGTCCTCACATGTCAGCGACCAGGCCGCGCTCGCTTGGTATTTATTTTGTATGGCGGCCGCTACACTGCGTCACAACAAAAGTGTCCGGCACGTCGCGTCGCTTCCGCGTCGTTGCACCGGCGCGCCGCCGCGCCACCGCCGCTAAAAAACCTGACGAGGGTAGGCAGACAAGTTTTAATCAATCCCCGACCGCTTTGATCGAATTAGTTTCTTTTTAGAGTTATCTTGATGGTCGAAACATCCGCTGGGAATTCACAGCGATGAAGTGTGCCGTACTGGCATTCGAATAAAACATATTCAATTGCACGAAGATTTAGTTAATTCAAACTGTTGTTAGTTGTAAATATTACTTATACGAGGAAAGTACCGATAAAAACTCGTTACTCATGTCGAGCTACGAAAGTGTGGTGTTGAACTTTCGTTGAATTTAACCTAAAAACAGTTAGACAAACAATTTTCCTTGCAGCAAACTTACTGCTTCCGTTTAACCTAATTATTCGATCTGGTGTAAAGATCGGACTCATTCGTCATACATACAAAGGTACTATTACAAATATTTCTGTATAATTAGCATCCGACATGCGTTGTCGGATGATTGTGGGCCGATTGTCGGAAAGGTCCCGCGTTCATAGCTTACAAATATTTAAGTGTCGGTGATGGATCGGGCTTTCCTCCGGGACGTAATCTTTGCGTATATCAATGCTGTTTATTTAGCTAGGGCGGGGGCATTCTAGTGTTAGTGACTTTGAAATAATACACGTGTGAAGAGTCAATTCATTTTAACTGTAAATTAAGTGAATAAATGTTAATATCAATTCTGTTACTCCCCTAGTTTCTATTTTATCTATGTCACATTTATATTTTTAGAATCTTAGGATGTCATTTCTATGATGGATCGATCATAACTGTGCCGATGGTTATCATCATGACGTATCGGAGGCTCGGCTGTCATTCGCTGAAAAAAAATGATGTAAAATAACATATGTTTGTTGCTGTTTTGAGATAGTTTAATTTCTTATACTTTTGTGTAGAAACAGCTGTTTAACGAAACTTTGGCGCGTTAGTTCTATAACATCGATCAACAGAAGATCACACTGCAGATGCTATTTTATCGCAGCTCCTTTTTATAACTGTTATTGCCTTCATAACACTTTATTACCTATTAATAAATACTGCATTTTATTTTCGAGTCGTAGTTCTATGCATTTAGCACATATCTACATTTTTGTTGTGAAAACATACTCATAAGTACATATTATTGTTCTCAATCTGAAATTCAAGTTGTAGAGATTTGAACAGACTTGTAATTTATGATGATATGTGCGTTCGGGAAGTTTCATGAGTTAAAACTAATTTGTTTAATATATTTACTGTCAGTTCTGTATGTTACAATCGTTACAAAACAATGTGCCGCCGAAAACCGGAGACAATAGGGTGTACATGTTGCCCGTGATGTCTTTGCCTAACAAATATGGCGCATAATTTTGACAGATGCGCGCGCGCTCCGACGGCGCCACTGTTGCGGAGATTTACTGTTGCTCCAACGACCATATTGTGCCGCCTTTGTCTCACAACTCGCAAGGAATTCATAACAAATGACAGCGGCTACTGATTTGAATGTCAATACTTAATACGGTTACGAAGATTGTTTTGTTTCTGCCCAAATAAAGCAGTGAGCTAGTGTTTTGAAGGGTGACAATGTTTAAGTCTCGGGAAAATTTTATTCATTCCCAAACTTAAGTAATACAGTCTACATGTGGGATTATAAGCGTTTTGACACTGTTTTTTAAACTAAAAACTTCAAAACCTATATTTTGCTCTAAAAAAAATTAACTAAGCCATCTATGCCTACTAACTATTCTTCTGTAGATAATTTTAGATAATAACAATATTAATATAATTCCTTGGATGTCGGGACTGATGTGGTCACCCTACTTTTGCTTCAATGAAGCAAGTTGCTTGTTGTCACTAGTTTTAAAAGACATGATACATTGAGTCATTCGTTAATGGACTCCGTATAATTAGGAAACATTTTAACTACACTTTTTCGTGAGCTGTATCTAATTACGACAGATTGTTTATGCGTCTCTTCACGTACTAACTTACGTTAAGTTTTAAATAATTTTAAGAAGTCAAATATGAAATCGTTTTGTCGCTTTTATTACTCAACATTATAACGGGTCGCGTCAAGGGCGTCAGCCTATTATCTCAATAATTACGGCTAGGTTTAGATCTAGCTACACATATTTCTTAGGGTTGGCCCAGATATAAATAGTCATAATCACATTCGTAAAAGTAGATTTTATTTCTGTTTGCCATATTCTTGAGGTGGCAATCCAATACCATAGGAACCATAGGAAGCCGTACATTTTAATTTCTAATAAGAAGTTAGTGGTTTTAAGTAACTTAGGTAACTCATTTTATAATAAGACTGCATAAACTTATAATGTAAATAAAACAAGGACTGTATAACTGCATGTTTTTGTATATACCTCATGTTTCGCACACAGCGCGTGGTGACAGCTTGGGTTCGTGTCACGCGGCCACAAATCCCAACTCAATAAATAAGGTGTTGGTCACACGCGGCGACGATCATTACCACTTTGATATACTGCGCGAATTTATCACTAGTATGGCCCTTACCTTTTAATTAATTCTATTTATAGCAAATGTAATTTTGTACGTGTATCAATGTAAAATGGTACAGTTAAGTTATTAATTTCTGATTGTTGAGTGATTTAAATTTGTTTATTGTAAGGAAAGATTAACGATAAAAGCAAAGTATAATTTTGTCAACTACATTATTTTTATAAGGACGTGACAAATCAACAATTTATTTAACAACTAAGATAATCTACACAGTTATAAACGTCAGGTATTTAAAACGGTTTTTTTTGGTAAAATTAATTGACTTCCATTTCTACAAGTTTTTGCATTAGTTTATGTCTTAACGAAGCAGTTTTCTTTAATTAGTTACGCTGTTAGCATAGCTACTTGGGTGTTTCGGCATCGACTGGATTTCACGCGCTACTGCCGATTGTTGTTGCTCGTTTTTTGCCGCATTCTGAGCTAATGTGCATACAATGTTATTGTATGAGCTCCTATGTCAGCTACAGTCCCTGCCGTTCCTACCGTTCCTACCGTTACTGCCGTCCTACTGTTTCTCCTTTGTGCACCACGTCTGCAATGCACGGCATTCTAACGACATGATTTGCAGCTTTTGTCTTGGCACTAGAGGGCGTAACTACATTGTGTTTCATTTTTTCGTAAAATCATCGTTTAGAATTGTTTATTTAAAGTTTTGGGATATCAATTGTGTATATATTTCTCTTAGTAAGGAATTTTTAAAATTTAATTCAATTTACTTATTTATTATGCTTAAATACGAGTGTTATGTATATGTCTATTTTTAGTATATTACGTCTGTATGTATTTTCGATATCTATATTAAATATGTATATAATTAGTTGAAATCTGCGAATAAAATTGTAACCATGATATTATAAAGTGGGCAACATGACGCGCTAACATTAATATATGCAACGGAATATAAAAAAATGTGAAGTGGCTTTCAAAACGTTGTTTTTAATGAAATATAAAATTTAGTTCATTAATTCTAACGCGGCAATTAACCGACCAGTCCAACTGCGCTTTCATATCGTTTAAGATTAATATTTTTAACGAATAGATCTTTTATAGTCACTTCATAATCTAAATTATGATTATGTTGTAAGTCGGTAGGCGAACCGGTCCGCATCCATCGGGAACCGAACTAACGACGGCTCTCGATTCCAATTGATATAACTTAATTTACTTTCCTCTACTCAGGTTATAAAATAAATAGTTGCGGTACTTTTGAAGAGATTCCGTTTTGATGTGTTTTATAAAATTTTATGATTAGCTGTCGATTGCGTTGTATAGATTGTGTGTGAATTGCTAACGTGCGGCTTTCTGTTAATGCTAACACGTAATAAATACTTCAATTACTTGGTAACGTCATAGAAACATTAATAATTAACACAAATGGTACTAGTTACTGAAACATGTTAATAAGTTTATGATGAAACAGTGCTGTTTTAAAACATTTAAAGAGTTTATCTTACTAATATTATAAATGCGAAACTTAGAAGGATGGATGTTAGTGTTTGCAGTCTAAACGGCTGAAAGGATTTCGATAACATTTGGCATAGATGTAGAGAATAGTCTAGAGGAACAAATAGGCTACTCATTTTAATTCAATTCCATGCGTACGGAGTCGCGGACGAAAGCTTGTATACATTGCAATAATAATACGTTGTCGAAACTATCAGCTTTTCCAAAAATGAATCGATTGTCACAGTTTAAGTACGAGCTCGTAATCTGTAACAATTCATTTTAAAACAAGTGTAAAGAAATTGTAATTGTCGACTGTATGGAGCGTGCTTTGTGAAGGTGATTTATGTGGCGTCCCGCTAGGTGGCGCAGTTTGGGCTATAGCACTACTGTTTGGTTTCCGGGGCTTGCTTTGTTCTGTTAGTGTTCGCAGAAGGCTGCTGCTGGCATGTGCTTGCGTCATTGTCTACACAATTAGCTGTGGAACAGATGGATGTTACCGTTGTCACATAATTTATTTTGCAAATCGCATTTGTTTGTTAAGCTATTGTGTTCTCGATTGTTTTATTAATCTAATGTTTATATGCATGTCTCAATTTTTTAGTAATTTGTTAGATTTAATTTTTGTAAAATTTTCGGTTGTAACAATTTAGAAATTTTAGATTTTTAGCTCAAGGTCAATGGAGGCAATATGTTTTCATACTTTGCTATTTGGTGGACGGATGATAGTTCCTAGATATCTACCGAAAAAAAGCGAATCTCGCTTTTGGCATAAATGTATAATGTAGTCTGGAAGTAAGACTAATTAAGTTTATAATTCGTTCTGCGAGGTCGGAGCCGGAACAACAGCTAGTCTGCAGAAAAAAACAATTGTCAGTTTTAAAATTATTTCATCTAAATAAATGTGGACCATGATTATCACATAAATACGACTTACCATTACCAGAGACAACAACTGTATAAACAAAGTGCAGTTCGCACCATGATTGGTAATCAACTCTCTAGTTTGTAGCGACCCCGACAGTTCGTACGGCTTCCTTGTTTATCCTTGATTAATGGCGGCTCATGATCGGAAGCCAAAATAGTGGAAAAAGTCAACATTGTACCCCATTAGGTAATTACTGAGTCCGCTTTGTCGGCGCTTCCACGAAACTCACGCATGCGCAGGCGCAAAGCTATCGGCCACTCGGTCGGTTACTTTGTGAAAAAAATTGAGCCATACTTAGCTATTGATCCCCGAGCGAATCACGGACAAAAATAATAAAAACATCTAAGTCAAAATATATGTCGGTGTTTGAAAAAAATGTTTGAAAGAAAAGTCGACTTGCTGATGACTTTGTCAGACGCCGCGACCCATGTCCCGCAGTTAACACTTTGATTGATTTTGAACCTTATTGATAGATGTGATGGTTGCATTTACAATAGTGGTTGTAATGGATCGGTTTCGGGTTCATGTCGGGGCGTGGCCCGTTTCGAATGGAAACATTTGCCAATATTATCGTGAAAGGACTGAGCAGATGAAATAATTTATTTCCCGATGTCGCTTTGTGTCCAAATCTCTGTGGCATTGTGAGTTTTTTGCGTCGGTCGCTTTGCCGGTGATGTCTCTATTCATCCCTTTGGGCAAAGCACCGACACTTTTAACGTCGCGGGATTTGAAGCTCTCTGACAACGTCATACGAGTTGCATTTATTGTGTATGTTGTGTGACGTAATGCACTATGTTGCTAGCGTGGTCGGTGTCGTGTTGACGACAATAGAATTAGAAGTGTTGGCGGGAAGCCGGCGGTTTGTGCAAGGCTGTGGCTCTCGCTGTTGACTTTTGATTTACGTCACATAAATCAACGCGGGACGTAAGGAGATTATGTAAAACTTTCCCCATTTATTGCCTTTACATTATGAGTAGTTTACGGACGCGGGGCTTTCAACGTTTTATATTGTTATCGTTTAATTGTAAACTGTATTTTTTTGTTGTGATTGTTTGATAGTATTCTTATCCTGTCTGTAACTACTAAGCATTTGTGCAATGCCTAAAAATCATAGTTTACTGTTCATAACTGAACTGTTTACTTAATTGATAATTTTAGTTATGTTTTAATATTTTAGTTAGCCCCTCACTACGTGGGTAATAAAATGATAAGAATACTTGTATTGATTTATGTCTCGAAGTTTCTACGGAATGCGTTGCAAAGATATGACTCATTTGTCAAATTTTGTAACAAAACAAATTGTAGATCGTAATGTAAGAAATGGTAAATGTATTTTTATCTCTCTTGGAAGTTCCGATTTTGATAACGTCAAAAATTATAATTAAACTCGTCTACATATTGATATTACGTCGATATTTGTTTGCACTTGTTTTGGTAAAATATATGTAATTAATTATAATGATTTTTGCAACGTCATGGCATACGATAAGGTTTTATAACACAACTGAAGTTTTTATTAAAAAATCTCTATTTACCAGGAATAAAATTATTTGTACTTTTGATTTACAAATATTTTACATTGAATCTGTACTTTTAATTAACCAGAATATTTTATCCAGATAACCATATTAACTTAGACTTATTTATTGACGTTTCTATCTCCATTTGTATGTAAATAACAAGACACATTTGCAGATTTTTTACATAAAGAGCATCTGCGGTTATAACGATATGATAATGAATTGCCTGATTTTCCGGAGTTAGCAATTAGCAGAGTGACGTTGCTTTATGACGCACATTGAATATTCTTTGTTTACTCCGGCTGCGGTTGTAAAGACCAACGAGCAAGACAAATCGCCACGACCGTAGCTGATCGCCAGCACTAGCATCCCGCCGCGACGCAGCGCTGCTCCTCACAATGTGGAGATATAATGACCGCAGATACTGTTAAAGGAATCGCTGAACAGTCATCAACGACCGGCGACCACTCAACGACATTCAATAGCTCGTAATGTGCCATCATCGCTTTACAGCGGGCGCATTGTAACCACACCGTGACCGATCGCGTCGCATGGGGTCCGCTCGGAGCTAACCACTATAAACAATACCTTATTTATTGTTTTACAGCGGCCCATATAACTTCAACGGTCGAGAAAGGCTCGATAATTTCTAAAATGCACCCCCAATAAAACCATCATGGCTATAGTTGTGCGCGGTGACACAAAAAACATTGCCTTTGTATGTTAGTGAATAGGTTGGGCTGGCTAGGCTCGCTGCGGTCTGCGACGCTTGCGCCTCCTGGCGACGCGCGGAAGTAATATCTAAATCCCTTACAACTTAATATCGTCAAATAAGGGGTCCCATTTAATTTGATGTTTCGCAACATTAGCGAGGCATTTTGGTAAAGCTGTATACACACGCACACACGTAAATAGTGCGGATTACAAACATGTTGGCAAACTTGTGTGTAGCAGCCCCGCACTACGCTGCTAATGTACAATGTTACTTTGCATGTAAAGAATTCTTACAATAAATATCTGATATAAATATGAGTCACCTAATCCATCTATGTACTAGTACCTCAGTGAGTGAGTTACATCAAAGATAACAAGCTTATTTTAACAAAATTCACAATTTTGTGACAAAATGAACTCCATACACATAAATATCTACAGACTTAAAATGATTTGATGATTCTTGTATTTTAACGAATACTTTTACAATGTTCAAAGACAAACATTTTTTTTCCAAAAAACTAAAAACAACATTATGATTTAGTTTACAAAACTTTTATGAAATTGTCGCTAGATGGAGCTGTCTGAAATACAGACGTTAGTAATTTATTTTGGACAATGTAACGTACTTTGTACGATTTCAGAACCTACTGTTATATTTCTTTTATTTCAAAATGAACAATTGATTTTAAAATATGTAATCTTCTAACAAAAATGTATGATTTTTAAACATTTGCATACATCAGCACAATAAAATGTTTTCATTTATTTTCTTCCCGCGGTTTTTTCTGTCAGTCGTGCGGACAACAGACAATAAAATAAGATATCACGCAGATGTCAAACGTTACATTATTAATAATGTGTACGCCGACGTTTACCACAGCTTCTCTGTGTAACAAACACATCCACATGATAAATTGTTATATTTTATGGCATTCGCCCTTAATATCACATTATGTCTTTATTGCTAATTATTCCTGCAATGGAAAATGAACCAAAACCCACTGAGAATAAGGTTTTAAATAGCGTTGTGTTTATAAATAGATGTAGGGTGTTCAAATCATTGATGGTGTTCAATGGCATGTAGCAAATTGTCGATTTTAGTGCGTTTTTGTTCAATTCTCCGCCACAGCGGCCTCTTGTGAACGCGGTACACTTTTTAAAACCCAGTCGACTGTATTTTGTCGGTTTTTAATGAATTGTTTGAGATATTTTTTATTGCCAATAACGGGATGCTTTAATATTTTGTTATATTTGTTTTGTATTAAAAAGTGGGTTCTTCTTTATTTATGTTGAATATTTTTTATACCTTTGTACGTATTAGTTAGTTATAACTTATTGATGCAGATGGCGCTGGTGTTACAAAATATAATTTATAAATATCTATTCGATTACATTTATTTTTTTACACAATAAGAACTGTGAATGAAAAAAACCGATAGTAGTCCCAATTTCCAGTGTTAATGTAGTATTTATATTGCAAAATCCATACAGTTTTCATGACTTCCATATCTAAATATTCTAAAGCTGAACAAAATAAATGCGTGCAAATATTAAATACAATAGAATTGACGTGCGAATTGTTTGTACTCAGCATTAGAGTTTCCGCAATTACTTTCATTTAATAGCATTAAAGTTTAGATTCGCATAAATCGCATAGCATTGTGTTCAGTGTTAACAGGATAGTGTGGACAATGCGCACCCCTCCTGCCCCGCACCCCCGACACACAATCCCCGCTAATAATGATAGATAATATTGTAACAAACTATTTACAAGGTCGACTAGGACGCACATCTGCGCGTGCGCACATACATACGTGTCTTGCAAACAGAAATAATTTTATTAATGGCTTTATATTGCAAAATATATTACTATTTACTTAATGTGGCAGGAAACTTTTTTACGTTTAATTTCCTTTCAATACATTAGTTATTCAGTTAAGTTCAACGTGCTTTAATTTAAGGACTGTCTATATTTAAATTCATACTACTCTCCAGGGAGCTTCATTGCCGAGCTTTCAGTATTGAAGCCTTTACAGATAATAGAAAACATACTCATTAATTAACTGTTAGAAGTTAATTAGATAAATGTGAATGACATAAGCTCGTAAATTTCTAACAGAGGGTCTGCACCGCTACCACCTTACGCGAAATGGTACCTTTGATGGTTAACTATGGGACAAAAAAGCCCGAGCGGGTCTCAAGTGACCGGCCAATTAACTGTCGCGCTACACGCCGGCGCCGTGTTTTCATTGCGAGGGTTATCGCTAAAAAACAGCAGCGCCACCCACGACAGCACCCAGCACTACCGCACAACTAACCTCTCACTTCGGTTCCGTACTTTCTAGTTAGTTCGGATAGTAACTAAGAAACTTACAGCCATTTTACAATAATAGAAAGATGGTGACCAAAATTATAAAAAAAAATTTTGCAATGTTGTTTAAAATTATCTTTAATATTTTTTTTTATAATCTAAGGTGGCAAACGAGCAAGCGGCCACCTGAATCCACCGAAATGGAGAGCGACCGCTGCCCATAAACATCCGCAATTGCAGATGCGTTGCCTACCCTTCATTGACGTGACGTGAATTAAGGGGACATTTCCTCGTCTCCTCCAGTATCAAATCCACTTTTCCTTCCTATCTCTTCCTCTTAAGAAAATGATGGAAAGGGAAAAGGTCTAAAATTAGGACTCCGGCACCACACTCATCAGACGAAACGCGGAATTACTCCCACTTCACGCCTGTTTTCTGTGTGGTCGTGGTACACCGGGCAAGCCAGCCTATTCGTGCGAAGATGTTAAAGCGGGCTCTACCACTGTACGACTATAGATGTTTTTTAATTTACGCATTCTTTTAAAGGCTCTAGAATTAGTTTGCGGATCACTAAAGTTCAAGCATTTTAAAAGCGTTCTCCAACACTTAACTAAACAGCTTTCCCAGCTTATCAGCGAGGCGGGTGGCATTGAAACATCCCCCACAAACATCGACAGACATTCATCAACCCTGAAGCAATAGATTACGAATTTTTTAAGCAAAGTTTTCCTAAATACTAGGACACGTGTCGTGCCGCTTATTACCACGTTAGCTATTTGACAATGTCGCGTACTGTTCATCTTACTAGATACATTTCCATTACAAGTTCTTAAGATCTCCTTAGTTAATTTTTTCTCGAAAATTCTTAGCTAATCGTTTCCTCGTACATTCCTGTAACACGACTGAATAATTAACACATGTTTATTAATAGTAGACATTTGTGCCACGTGTTAATACGCACCAATTTGTCAGTTCAGCTTTGATGCCGACCTCTCAGTCGCGCCGCCCGCCGCCCGCCGTTTCACATCGACTCATATTTTTTATACCCTTTCAGATAAAAGATATTGAGACGTTGCATTTTATTAACGTACCATTTTTTATAATAATGTCATAACTGTCATGTAACTTATGTGTTAAATTTTACTACTTCCGTATTACACCTCGTGGTAAGATTTTTCAAACATTTAACTATAGTTTTTATTAACTTTATTGCACAATAGTCTATATTTCATTGCTAGTTTTTAGAATATTTTCCTTGTTTTCTGGAAAATCTTTAAAACTACTCTAATTTTGAAGTGGAAGGATTTGTATTTATGTATTGAATTTATTCAAAAACTACTGATCCGTTTTCAAAAGTATTTCACCATTAAAGCTACGTTATCGCTGAGTAACACAGGTAGTTTTTCTATAAGAATATAATGCATGCTGTGAGCGTAGTCGATATTGCGGAAACGCATCGTCTCATTTCCTAACATCGCTGATGTGTAGCAAACGGTACACTACCCACCGCCGCCTGACACCTACCGCAGAAGTCGTTATTATGAAAAATTACATACAAAGAATGTTGATGATGGCGAGATGGTGCGAGCTCTTTGAGCTGCTACCGAGCAGGGAAACGAGCCTTAATTAATAAGTTTGCTGATACAAAGGGCTGCCGCTTTCACCCTATCTACCAACACGTGTAAATTTGATTTATATGTGTATTCTAATTTCTCTTCGCCAGCGCCATCTATCATGTTAAAATGTCTCACTTCACGCGTCGACTTCTGTGGTCGTAATGCTTCGTTTAAATCTATTCTTGTTTTCATAAAAGTATAATTAAGTTATGTTAGTAAAGTTATTATTTATCAATGTAATTATTAGCGGTATAACACAAACTATTTGCATTATTACCCACATGTACAATTCTTTTAGACCTAGGTCCTAGATATGTATGTAATCAAGACCTAAGTCTTAGTTATAGCCCACCACCACCCATGGCCCCACCGACCCTCGGGTCATACGGGCCGAATCGCGGGAGGGGCGCGCGGTTTGGCCGGTTTCGGCTCCGCACGCACCTTCTTGACTCCCTACAAGTTATTTCGTCTGTTCCTTAGTGTTGAGTCACTCTCCCCCTAATGGGCATGACGAAACATGAACACCATCGCCGTCGGGCATCCACTCCAGCGCCTATTCTAGCCTGCATCTTCGATGATGCCATCGATGCGCGAACTCACGCAGCCTAGCATAGTTCGCCCCGTTGTTGACAAGATCCGGATAATAAATCGGACCCGGATCCCGCCGAGTGATCCCATCCATCATCTTCATTCTCAGAAGACCTAAGTCTTGTAAAGATGTTACTACGGACATGAATAAAGAAATTAGTATATAATTCTTGCATATTACTTTTCCTTTTAGTTCCCTATACCTACCGCAACGTTGTGCAAAAACTGCCAACAATCAATTAGTACAACAGCAGCTTCCGACATTCCTGAAATGTCTGCGATTAAATATCGTCGCAAGATGCCGCCGCGTTTACACAGCATTGACATTTTCACTCAAACGTTGCACTTTTTTGTCAATATAGGGTGCTAAGTTTTATGAAAATAACATGCACATTCTTAATTTTGACTGTCTATAGATCTCGCCCGCAACACCGTCTGATTCGAATTAAAAAAAAAAACAAAGTTAAGAGCCTATGTGTTCTTCCAACATGTACTATACATTTGTGCCAATTTCAAACGAAATCCGTTCAGCCGTTTAAGCTACAAACTTTAACAAACTTCCATCCATCTAAACTTTCGCATTTATAATATTAGTAAGATGGTAGGAAGTAAGATAAAAATACTCTTTTAAAATCTCTGCATAAAGCTGTTAAAAAAAATCTAGACAAATTTTGACAGAACTAACTAATCCATATACTCACATCGCCTGTCAGCTGTATTTTAATGGTTTCGTTTTTACGATTTGTCAATGAATATAACTAAATCAGCTGACAACACTTGCGAACATCTTCAAAACGTCAAGAGACATAATTAAGAGGATTTAGCGGAGGGTGCAGCGGTGTGGGTGGCGGCTGTTTGCGACCAATTAGTGCCGCACCCCCCGCACCTACCGCGCCCCTTGCATCCCGCGCAGTCCGCTAAGGATTACCGATCGGTTCTGCGATAGTTGCCCGTGTGGCCCAAATACTAGCGATTCGCTGAAATATCTATGTGGTTAATTATCAACAGTAGTAATTAAAAGTTTAAATACATTAGGTACAGGTAAACCTTTAGATGTGTTAATTTGGCATTCGGCGACCACCTCTAATCACTTCAAGCAGTCTTAGATAAGTTAACTAATTAAAATCGTTTATCTCTCATGACTTGTACCAATGTTTAAGGACAGTTTAGGATTTAGACATCTTTTGAAGATCGTTGGCGAGTGAAAACGGACACCTTCAATAGCGCCGGTCCGGCCTCTGTTAGATTTGCGATGGCTCCGTCCGCTGTGTCCGGCGTACGGCGCAAAACGTTCAAGGGAAAAACGCTCCGTCGCGTTCTGTTTGTTGTTATCTTAAGATTTTGTTTCGTCTTTTATATTTCTCTAAAAAGAACTTAAGTGTTTTCTATTTTATCTCAAGTTACCGTCTCGTCTGCATTCGAGCGGTCATTTACTCGCTTGAACAAAATTGGATGTAATGTAGGTAGAAAGTTATTTACCTTTGTTAAAATGTGTTTATTTCTTTTACTTAACCTTTTAGTTAAAAAATACATAACAAAAAAAAAATAAAATAACAAGGCCATGAATTTGGATACTTCTTAAGGACTTCATTATTACCTCGATACTCGTACAATTCCTCGATTGCCTCACCTGAGCCGCGCCCTCTGCCGGAAGGGCGTCGCAACAATTACACGGGATCACTCCGGTCCTCCGGGGACCCTTGTGCAAATAAACGTCTTATTTCACACCCTCGCGAGCAATCAACAATATCTCACAAGTGTTTCTTCAATAAACTAACACCATATTTTTGTATACTTTTTTCTTTATTTTTTAATTAAATTCATTTTTACAGCATAACAAAAAATATTTCTTAACGACATCTTTTTCTTCTTTTTTGTTTTCACTTTTTCTTCCTTTTTTATTCCATGAAATGTCTATGCAGCCAGTAATATACATGTATTGTTACATATATAATAAATTACAATTTATTAACAATTTTGCAACTGCTTCTTGTATAAAAAATAATATTTAATAATTTTCTATAATATTAATAATATTTATATAATACTAATAATATTTTTTAATTTTTAAAGTGAAATAATAAAGGATTTATTTATTTTTTTTTATTTTATTTTTTATTTAATAATGGTTGCAGTCTTACAATAATTTCATTTAATAAAAATCTAATACAACAAAATACAGCGCCATCTCTTGGTCGATTAGGTTTAACCAACAAGAGAGCCCTTCTATTTAATATACTTCCTCGATTTAGAAAATAATAGATCCCCTTTCTTGTTATTAATATCACTTTTAAGGCGTTTTCTTATCTCTTTCTAATATTAAGATTAACTAAAAGACTAGAGGTTACTGAAATAAGACAAAACATTTTTCAAAAGCACTAATTTGTGTTGAGAAGCACGTGCTTGTTGCCGAGTCATTGGTGTGACCGCACAGACACGTTGGTGTCGCGGCGACTGCGACACATGTCTGTCTGTGCCGGCACGTGGTAACTCGCGCCCAAGCGGAACCCTTTGCCGAGCTGGCTGGATGAACACGACACCTTGTAACTTCCAGCTAACGTTAAATTGGATTGAAATTCAAAGGTTTAGCTAGTTTTACGCGATATAGGTAACTACTGGAGATTTTAAACATACAATCTTACTCATATTATAAATGAAAAAGTTTCGATGGATTGATGGATGTTTGTAGCCAAAATGGCTGAACCGATCTCGATGAAATTTAGCATAGATGTAGAGGATAGTTTGGAAGAAGACATTGGCTGCTCACTTTTATTTTTTTTTTCCACCCGAACGGAGTCACGGGCGAAAGTTTATCCATAAATATTTAAGAGCAACATTGTTGATTTAAAAAATAGAGATTATCTCAAAGAGGCTTGCGATTCGCCACATCAGCGGTGGTGTCGTGCGGCTCATCCGCGCGTGTGGAGAGGTCTTAATCAGTGGTCAGCGGAGCGGCCGCCGACAACGGGATTAGGCCGGACTTGAAGATCGCAGCTATGACTCAGTCCTTAATTCGTTTAGTTATTTTATCAATTGATGCAATATCATTGGAGTTTACATTAATAATATGCGATAAAAAAACTGATACAAATACCACAACATTACTCATAAAAAAATAAACTCTAATCTACAAAATTACCTATTTACAAATGATGAATAATCGTATCTTTTTAATTTAACCTAACACTCAATTTCTGTGGAATGAAAAATGACAATATCTCTAATGCATATTAATTCGACTGACTGCAGTAAAATGCAAAAAGAAATAAATACTTGTACAAAATAAAACATAGATTTCATAAAAAAATGTTGAAGCTTACATACGAGTAGGTGTGATTTAATTTTATATATTTACTCTATAACACGTTATTAGCGTCGATTATGTCGGGGAAGAGCGATCACAGGTGTGTTGGTAACAATGGTCGCGGAAACACAAATTGTAAGGTAGCGGGTAGTGAAAGGCGGGCGCGTATCGCGCTGCCGCCGCTGCAATTATGTTATACAATTATTTGCCGAACTCCGAGGCTTATTAGTGCGAATGACGCGCTGTTCCTTATATTATCAAAGATTAGTTGATGTAGAATTGTAGATGTGACTTTAGGTATTAAACAGTCAAATCAGTTTTATTGTTTTAGTAGAATGTATTAAGCCAAATGTATTTTGTTTCTCTCGATTATTGAATTGTTCTCGATCCAGATGCATCTTGTTTTAAGTGTGTAGCATGTTCTTGCGATTTATTTATTGTTTTATTAATATTAAGGGCTTAAAAACTGAGTCAAAAATGTTTTCAGTTATTAGTACAGTTTGAAGTTTCCTCTCTACTTTATCGCTAAGGGGCCAAGTCGTCAGAAACTAAAATTTTCAAAGGCCTGCCACCTCTACAATATCGTTGGTATCCGTCACTATTATTGCAAGCTGTCATTACTCGTTTGATCGACGCCGCGCCCGCCGCTGCCTTGTAATAAACATATCAACTTCACACGGCCCCTTTCCACACAATGCGCACCAAAACAAAGGCTTTTTGTGCGCTAATAAGCACTAAATTATATCGCCGCTGCCGTTTCACCGCGCCACCGCGGGTCGCGGGCTGCGGTGTGCGGGGTACGGGACGTGTGGGACGTCTCTGACGCCTGTCAACTCTTTGACGGCGGTCAATACGTTCTCATCGTTTTGGTGATGGCGCTTTCATAACCTATACATTCGTGGCAAAGTTTTTAAAAAATACTAGGACACACTAATAATAAGTTTATATTGTAATTGATAGGTTCTCTCCTCATACAGACCGGTGCGTAATTTATATTGATTCGATAATAGAAATCGAGAATCATTACAACACAAAACCATACGAATTACTGGCGATTTTTAGTGCTGGTGAAAAAATCTTGAGATATCACAATACGTTGTACTCAAAAAGTGATTAGGAAATTTTATATTTATTTAAAAAAAGGTTTTTATTGTCCTGACGATACCCTTAACTATGAATGATTGTTTAAAATTAAATTAATTCTTTAGATGAGTGTAAGAGAGCTTATTACTGTCGGTTTCACTTCGAGTTCGAGTAAAAGGATTTGAAAAGTGAAAACAACAATAACAATAGCAACAATAGAGTTATTTAAATAGAATAATAGACGACAATGTGGTAAACAAATATGACGGCGGCCTGTGGGAGGGGTAAGGGGGGGACCACCCGCGCGACGCTAATTATCTTACAGACAGATGTTCTAAAGAGAGCGAACGCGCTGAATAAATACCACGACGACATCAAAACTAAGCGCCGACGGATTATCCCGACCTGAAAACGGCGCACGCGCACGCTATTCTGGTGACTGTGACAAAGGAGATAGATTCCAAATCTCTGCAGATTCTAAGGGAATATCGATGATTTGAGTTTGCGTTTGGAATTCGCAAAGACAGTCTCTCTGTCCTTGTTGTTAGGATCCATTTTCGACAAGAGTTGAGTTATAAGTTAGCATTGAGGTTTGTGTATAGTAAAGCTGTCAATGTACAATACGTCAGCGACGACAAAACGACTGATCCGAGTTATTTATTCATAGCGGATTATCTTCGGAGGATATATTTATTTTATTTAGTCTTGTAAAAGGACATCGTCTGCAAACAAGCCAGCGGCCCTTAATCACTTTATTTTGTGCTCTTTTGACGTCGGTTGCGTTTGCGCTCGATCTGGTTCCCTCAATGCAGGGCTTTTGTTGCCGACTTCAATTATCCGCGGCGTTTGGGTCTCTTTGCGACTCCAATGGATATTACCGTAAATATCCACTCCAGATTAGAGACCACCTTGAAACCTCTTCTATACTAATCGGACCTATTCTAAGTTTTGTTGTCCAAAAATAATTCGCCAAGTTGTGACGGCTGATTCTATTTTGACGTGCTTTGACGAATACCTTTTCTGACTATCTTCAATGAGACTTTAAAATTTTAACGATAAAACTTCTCTCGAGCTAGGTTTCATCCACGACTTTGTCCGTGCAGAATTTATAAGAAAACTTAATGAACAGGTTATGTGTTCTTCCTGACTAGATTCTACAGCTGTACTAAATTTTATCAAGATTCGTTAAACCGTTTTTTGCACATCCATCCATCCTAACATTTATAATATTAAATATGCTGAAATAAAATAAATGATTTATATAACTAATTTAAAGTACGATAACTTAAGTCTTTGTTAGAAAACATAGACACATTTTATATCGCATAAAAAAATGCAATAGATATGAATCTAAAATTTCATTATAATCAAATGTAACTTATAAAAATCATTGAACATGTTTCATTTAAAACGTTTTGTATGAACACGGACAGACAGACAATAAGGACTCCACAATGTATGTTAATAATAAAATTATCGGGTCGCAGCGCATTCATAGCGCTAATGTGTGGGTTTCTTTGATGGGACATTATAACGCTTATCCTACATTAACAACTCAAAGTCTACTTTATTCCGTAGTGTTAAAGTTGTGTTTCAATTGTAGTGTTGGAGAAGGGTGACGTAGACAAGTAACGTTGTATAGAGGTAGAGGAGCGTAAGGAATTAGTTCACATTGATACGGCAACAGCGAACACCATTATAGGATGGATCCCCTATTTGTGACACTACCGGACGTTTATCTGAATAATGACGTCAAATGTCGCACTCTTTGTACATCGCTTTGGTGATGATTTTCACGATACCATTGTGGAGAACACTTTTTTTATTTAATTTAAATTATAACAATATGGCTAGTTTTACAATTACATGTTAATTTTAAAAAACAAACTCGCGAGTTTTTCTAGCACATTACGCTTTTACATAAAATACGAGTACATAATGTAAGTGAACTTCCTAATATAAAAAATATAAAAATATTAAAGCGATTTTTTAATTTAAAGGCTATAGAAAAATAATTGTAATCGTTATTGAACGAGCTACATTTACTGTAAAAGATGACTTCTATATGACATTGGGTGTGAAACTTACGCAGCGCAGACGCGGGCGCGAACTGGTGCGCCTAGGGTGAGCACAATACGGCTAATTGCGTGCACGCAAGTGATAAACTTTAGCGGGAACAGTGAAGGTATAGAATTTCTTGTTTAATTTAGACTACGACCTATATTATCTGTAACATTTTAGACAATTAAGTCCACATATACTCAGTTTTTACTGACAATTTTGAAGGAACAGTCAAACTATTCATTTAAAACAGTGCGTGTGTAATTAGACGAAATTTTAACCGTTCACTTCAAGCGTTTTACCTACATATGTTAGTTAGAAC
This sequence comes from Papilio polytes, assembly GCF_000836215.1. Lineage (NCBI taxonomy): Eukaryota > Metazoa > Arthropoda > Insecta > Lepidoptera > Papilionidae > Papilio > Papilio polytes. Next base: position 557,739 of record NW_013525046.1, on the reverse strand, counting down.
TGAGCGCTTGTACCGGTTTTTTTTTACAGTAGCTAACATTTACTTTACTGTTTATTAATTTACATCCTAAATTATTATAATTGCTTTTAAATTTAATTAGTTCTATATTTAGGTATAAAATTTGTTTCTCCCGCTGTCGCTTGTGACATTCACCAAACGTTAAGTCGTCTGCTCCCGCGCCGGTGAAATAAAACATTTATAAATATTTGTCGGTATTATTGTCTCCGGGGAGCGGGGAGGTGAGGGGAGGGGGCAACATCTCTGTTAACATGCGCTGCGCCCCTGCACCATTGCACCCCGGCTGCATGACAAACCCTACGGGACTCTACCCCGGGTTGTATACCTTATATGTCATAATATCGCGTAATACAATGTTACTACCAGAGGTACTAAAATAAATTGTTATCAGATTTATAGAATAAAGTATTTTGTTACAAATTAACAATAAAATATTAGTAATTAGTATGTTAGCTGCATTTGCATTTTAAAAAATTAAAAATAATAGCTGTAAGTGAGGAACAAGCAATATCCCCTGTTCCAGAACCCGGGGGCTGCTCATTGCGCCCCATGCTTCATATTGTATTGGAAGGAAATTTTAACAACGCAAAAATAACTTTTAACACAGCGTGAGACTTGTTTGTGCAAATAACGTTAAATATTTACGCTTTGATTAACTTTGATGTCTACATAACTTATCAACCTTATTTTTCGTTTTAATTACTTTTAATAGTACAATAAAATGATTTCCCACAAACTTAAGAACATTATTTGAAGCCTTTCTAGTAACAATAATTGTTAGGTTTTTTCAATTTCTTGGTCATTTTTACATATGTTTTCTAAGTTATACTATCTTATGTTATTTATTCTATGCTCTATAGAATTTTTCACCAAACCGAAATCGCAACATGTTTCCCCGACTTAAATAGTTGAAGAGAATTTGTTTATCTTATATGAATAAAATAATATAGGTACTATTTTAATAATGCTTGCTTCAATTAATATTTACATTACAAATGCTGCCAATTTTTCCGGTTTCGCTTTTAAAAAAATATTTAAATTGACTCCACTAAAATATGTCATAACAATTATCGGTCGCGCACGTCGCGTCGCGTCGCAACGGCTCTCGTATTTAATAATTATCCATAACGAACACATAAATCCTAACCTAAATAAAATTCAAAACCACCAAATGTTTTTGTTCAATTCGTTACAGTTATATTGTTAAAAAATGCGTGTGTGTGCGCCCGCGCAAGGGGACCATGAAAATATGGCGACTAACAAATCATATTTCAAAACGGGTGAAATCTTTTGTTAATAATGAAATAAAAATAATTCAAAGTGTAACTATGCCAGGGGAGGGAACCCTGTCTCACGTCGCCATGTTGGCTAACACGCTGCACTGTGACGAACTGGCCGCCGCGTGTTTATGTTTTATTATTTTATAAATAAATATCAACGTCATTATGTTTCCCGCCGAAACTAATGCGGGTCGCCATTTTGAAAATTCACCATTGAAACATGTTTTTTATTTTCGAAACGCGTTATAATGTTATTTAAACAGAAGTAGCTAATTGGTAATAGTAGTCGCGTAAAAAGGAATTTTTACTCTACATTTTGTCGTTTAAATAGAAGAACTCTCAAAATTAATTTCAAAATATTGATCAAATGCGGTCAAGTATTAAATAACAAAATTCAAACAATTTATTAAACTAAAAGAGATCGTGTCAAAGCTATAAACGTATTCGTTAAGGTTGTCGTAAACACATAAACTGTTAACTAATAAAATGGAACTCATTTTCGGTTTGTGTGGCATACCGCGCGTTGACTCCGACGCTTCACTAATCCACAGTTTTATTGTCTTTCTGTTGGTTTAGTCCATCTAATTACAGCACCTCACTAATTTAGAACTATAAGACATATATTCTAGTTAAAGAAATGCAGACAAAATTAAATTTAGTTATACGTAAAATGAAAATTAACGACTTCAAAAATATACCCTTTAGGGATTGTAATTTTAACGATTTACAGACAATATTTGTCATGGTTTTTCTACTATCAAATGTATTGTCACATCCCTTGCTAATATGCCACAATGCCACCCGAGTGCGTGGCGAACGCGATGTCTCAATTTGGCGGTATTGTACTCAACAAAGCAGGAGCGCGGCCGGCGATAGATAAATCAGAGAACATCCGCAAACGCGCCCTTCGCTCTAACTTAAATGACTTAGAACAGTTTATATAATGTTTATGTAGCATACGAGATGTGATTTATATTGTGACTTTATTACTTCGTTAGTTACATTTACCATTCCCATGATATTCGTGAAGAAAATGCCAACATGCAAGCACATTTTTTTATAACAAAAGGCAGACGAGCAAACGAGCGCCGAGAACACCGAGGTGGTCAAATAGACTTCGAGTAAATTACCGAATAAGTATTTCCGTGCGATTATCTTTATAAAAAAGTTATCAGTTAATACCTTAATTATCTACATGGAATCAACTATACATATAAAAGTTTGTAGTGTCTGTATGTAGTTAAATTTTTTTTATAACAAATTACAATTTTTAATATTTTTGGTATTTCTATCCGCAAGGCAATGTTTGTTTCTGGAATCAATTTTTACAAGAAGGTATGTTTGTGGGAATATTATAGTGTACTTTTTAGATCGATTTTTCTGGCTGTGGTTTATTTGAACATCTGACAAGTAAAGGCATTATTTTTAAGTTGTACTTTGCATTTGTGTCGATTCATGGCGTTATGTAAAACGATATCTTCATAGATAGTGCGCATCACAGATAATTGACGGAATAAATGATGCAATATTTATTTTTTACTTTAAAATAGATAAATATAACGCCATATTTAATATTTTTATGTAATTAGTTGATGTTTGAAATCAGACTTTCAGAAAATCTGTGCGTTGTTATTCAGTTGCTAAGGCTCACCAGGATTATGTGAACTTTTGAAGATAATGTCATAAAATTTAGCTCAAATTGATTACGTTTACCAAAATTCTTATTGAAGTCATTCCTCTTATAGGGATCGGCATGATTTGAACAATACACCACGATAAGATAACGTAAAGTGCTAAACATTACTTTATTAAAAATAAATTTATTGATGATCTAATTTTTTTTTTTTTTTTTTTTTTTTTT
>NW_013525046.1:547853-554386 GCF_000836215.1 Papilio polytes | reverse complement strand
ATAGATTATTTTAATTTACGCATTACACATTTGTTGTTTTAACAAGGCCGATTTCAAATTAATTTTACATTTTGATGGTTTTTTAATTATTAATGATTTAAGAATTTGAATAACGTTAATAATTTGCTGTAGGTAATAGGGGTAATGAATTGTTAAATACAAAACTTGGGGGTAAATGCTCTTCTGCCCCGGTAAAGACGTGAAAATTGCATCAACCGGACACACGTGTAGATAACTAAAAAATCATTATTTACTTTTTCATCAAAGCATTATCTGCGGAATGAAAAAATAAGTCCAAAACAAGAGTAGAACTATTTAATTGTTAAGAAATAGTAGATTTTACAGTTTGCCTATGCAACGTTGAAGCAGAATAGAGAAGGATAATTTATTTTAAGAAATGTGTTCCGGCTTGACACCAAACACTTTACGTATAACTTATTTAAAATTTCAGATTGAATTTCTAGATAATCTGTATAAGAGAATGTACTTCATTCATGTAATCTGATCGCTGGGATCGTGATGCATTTTATGTGTTGTGGCGCCATCTAGCTGCGGATATAACACGCCTTTTATACAATTACCTGTTTGGAAAGAAACATTGATGTTAGATAACAGTTGTCGAATTTAAGAGGCACATTAATTTACAAATTAACTACTGTCTTACCGGATACGCAATACAAATACAAACAGATAGTTTATTGAAATCAAAAACATTGTTTTTATTGATCATGATTTGACAGGATCAAGAAGGGAGTGACGAATGATTGGTCGAGGAGACTACGTAGCCGATTGTCAGTCGGTGGCGGTCGGCCACCAGCCTAGACCTGTCATCACAACGGAGTGACACAGCGGCCGCGCCACCCGCGATATCTTATCTCTTTAGAATCAGGTGAGCAATAAAAACAAACACGATTGATTTTTACCAAGCACTCGACAATGTACCCTATCTGTGTTCCAAAAACCAATAGGTTTGCATGATTTTTTTCGCCAAGGTCACACGTCGGCAAGGACTACGATATCGAGTGGAGTTTGGACTTTGATAGCAGAAAAAATAACGATATCATATTTTTTAGAAAACTATCACTGAATAGATAAACGGCTTAATATATTTTACTTGAAATTAATATATCGCTAGTAACAGCTCCGCCATCTGTATTTGTATAATTTGCAAAAAATCTGAAATGCAAATTGTTGATACATCGTGAGAAAATGTAGACATAACATGATTAGCAAATGATATAGCTACCGAATGTCAGTGTAATAGATAAATTAGTATGCTAAAGTAATTAAAAAAATATATTTACTGATATCTTTATAGTAATCTAGACAGCAATGCCTACTGCAAATGTTTGAGGCCTCTACAAACTATAGCTCGTGTTCACTCTTATCAAGTATATCACATATCACGTAAAATCCATAGAACTAATAAAAATAATTAAAACGTTATAGAATTTTAAACACATCACCCAAATTAACATAACATAATAGAGTATATACGAAAAGTAAAAAAAATAACCTCACACTCCTAGCATACTAATCGTTATTTTAATTTTTAATAAACCTACACTGAGACGAGAGACTAATGTCCAATGTAGAAATATAGCAGTTGTAATAAGTTAACGGCTTGTTTTTGAACTGTTTGTCGAGAAACTAGCAATATTTTAAGAGCCGTGCTCCCTACAGCTACATATGCGGTGTGGGTGTCAAGGCTTGCCCCACCTGTGCCGATGTAATTGGGACCTCTAATAACACACCCGCTGCCGCCGTGACTGGCCGCTCTTATTGTCCTGCGCGGCCGCTCCTGTCATTTGCTGACGTTGGCATAAACTATACCTTACACGCTGTTTGAATGGAACCTTTTGTTGCTGCTGTGTAAGATCTCGCTGATACGCCGTCTAATTACACATAATACATATACAAAATGATTACTTTGATAGCTTTCTATATAATTTCATGAATTACCACGTTAGTTGGTTCGCACTTGATAGTTATTCTGAAGTTTTGTTGTTTACTGATGCCTTTGTTAATTAAATGTAAAGGCGGTTCAGTTCATATGAAACCATATTTTTCCATATTTTACATCACTATGTAACGTTGTATTTATGCAAAAAATTCTCTAATTTTATCCATTTGTCAAAAATCCTACAAAATTTTATTTTCGTAGCTACCAGATGTCGAAGCGGAGATACATTATTAATTTTGTTTTATAATTACCTTATTTTTAAACAAATTATAGGAATTAATTTAGATAAGGTTTTCGCGGAACGCAAAATGGCAAATTTTATTTTATTTTGTATTTAATTACAGCACGTGTAGACAAGTTGGATCCTTATATTTTTGTAATAAAATAACATGTTATGTTAAGTCGTAGTAGAAATTAGTAGGAATTATAAAGACGTTGATAGTATTTGAAAACAGGAACTTTGAGATATTAGCTTAATTTAAATCTATATGTAATTACGCGTCACATACAGACAACTTAAAACAGAAAATAATCAATCCGCTGACAGTGACGCAATCGCAATGTACAAGGAATATGAGAATACAATTTTTACAACAGACACGATATAATAGAAGCTATAAAGAAATGTAATTTTGTAATATGTTTGCACAGGGCCGGACAAAAGTATCGAAAGTGGCGAGTCATTGCGCGCCCCTCGCCCGCCGCCGTCCGCCTCACGCAGAACAAACATAATTAAGGAAATAGCGTCGGACAATGCGTGAAAGCAACCTATGAAATCCACATCATACTGATTGTTAACAATAACACGTATTTGCATACACACAAAGCCGCCGCCGACCGCCATTACACGAATCTTTTCCTTAATCGAGCAAATTGTTACAAATGGCGCCCAAATTACTTTAGTTGTTTGAATCCAATCAATTTTTTGCATGTTATTCTTTTAACACGTTCTGTTAATTTGTTGAATTAACACAATGGAGTTCTGTAAATAAGAGCATAGCTGTTTTTTTACACTTTACTGTCATGAAATAACGACCGAGTTTTTTTTAGCAACAAATTACAACATAACAAAAGCCTTTTACGTAAAAAGTTAGAAAGTAGTTTCGTTTTGTTACATATAAATTAAATTCATAACATTTGGAATTAAACGTCGTATTGTATGGTAAATCGTACAAATAATGGGAAAACTATGAATAAATAATGCGCGAGTTCCCAACAAGTCCAAATAACAGTTTTACGTTTGGCCGCCGTTACGCAGCCCCTGCCCGCCGCAAGCCCCTGCGGACCGCCGCAGCTTGTTGCAGCGTTTAATCGCTTTAATATTTTATTGGCGATGTGCCGCGGTTTGATTCCAACGGACAATTTACTTCAGACTTCAATATACATTACTGCGTAAAATAAACTGGCGGGAAAAACTTAGATTATTGATTCGATGAGAAAACTTTGCCTGTACCTATTGAGAGAGCTTTTTAGTCGTTATTTTTGAGTGTTTTCATTTAATTTTGTGTGAATTTGAAAATCACCACGTAACAGCAATATTTCTAACTAGAAACATACTTTTTTGATTACTTTTGTATAGCATAATCAGCAAAACATTGTAGAAACTAGTCAATGGATATTGTACAAACAGTAATGTCCGGTTAGGCAAGCCAGCGCTGGGCAGTGGGCGTGGGAAGTGGGCCATCTGCGGCGGAAGGAAGAAATGTTGTGCCCGCGAACCGCAGCGCGCCTCACTACCTCATACCTCGTGCCTCATACTTCATGCCTCATCAGTTATGCCGCCCTCTAGCGGACATCTCTAATTGGATTTAATTTCCCCCATTTCCGACCGCGTATTGTCTTTTAAATAATTATTACCTTTGCATAGATTTCCTTGGATTTTTTCTTTAATTTCGTTTTGTTTGCGACGAATACATTTATTTTTAAGTAAAGAAAGCTAAATTTCCACAGCGCTTTAAAACGAATGTGTAAATTTGACCGAAGAGCAATAGTAACAAAACACATACAAGAATAAGGATGTAGTATTCACTTTTAGTACACCTCATCATTCATTGTTTGATTATATTACTCGTATTGTAGTCACGGTATTTATCACCTAAACTTCAGTGCAAGATCATTCAGCTCGAGAATATCTCTACAACAATGGTTACGTACAAGAAATCATGACAAAGTATTTATTATACATGAAATTAAGGTAGTGTGTAGGGAGAAACTTTGTTGCAAGTTGTGTTGCGTAGTAAATAACTGTGCTATTAAAGTAGGAGTTAATTCATTGGTATAAAGCGATTATACAAGTGCTGCATAATTTACACACGTATACAACTAACTGCTAATTACAGAAGCTACGTAACGGAACAGAATTAATTATAGGTTAGGATGGCACCGCCCGCGCCCCGCCTTACACCACTTTTCAATGTAAAACCTTCGAAGGCTTTATGTTCACGATTAAGATTTCTCATGAATTAGATAGAGAAAGTTTCCAAGAAAGTAAAGTTGTTTTCAAATGCCTTGCCGGCTCAAAATCATCGACGCGCTGCTGAGTGCCACTCTGTTCCTGCTACGTCCCTTATAAACGAAAATACCGCGCGAATCGCGCAAAGTTCACAGCTGTCGAAATATTAGACAACAATTGAACTATTTACACTAATTAGTTCTGTCGTTAATACTCATAATCGTCATTTAATACATTACTATCATACTAACTTCAAAAAAACAGTTAAGCAGGCTTTCAAAAGTTAGCAAAGTTTAAATTGAAACCTACATGTTTGGTGGGACTGTGCCTTATGTGAACCATGGGTCATGTATGGAAATATTGTGGTTTAATATGTAAGAGGCCGGTTTACGGCGGCGCTGTGCTGCTCAAATATTCATAACATAATGACGGGCAAGCGGACTGCTACCGCCGTCGCTGCCGCCCTGCCGCTGCCACCACAAGCTTTGTTCTTCGTTCAAACGATCAAATAATTATATTATGAACAAAATAATGACTAAGTATTACTCGAGAAATATCAATACCAATGTACGTCTAATGTAACATAACTAGTTGATTTCACTACATCAAATATTTATATTAACACGTGTATGTGAAATACTTTTGTCTGTGTACAAAGGGATATGACATTTACGCCATAAATTGTATCAGTCAAAATGTTTACGCAATCACAATTTGCAAAATCATCGCGAAGAAATTATGACGAAAGAGATCTTCGTAGCTACTCATAAATGTCTTATTCTTATCGGATTAACGACCCTCCCGCCGTAAACATACCTAACTAGTATTTATATAATAATTATACAATTTTAGGGAATAGTAGCACAAGATCTTCTAATAAATTCTTGTTTATGACATTTCACAAATAAAACCCTCATAAAATTCGTCTTCCTATCTTACTTTTTGCTATACCATGACTTGCGGAAACAGTTTTAACAAAAGGAACATAATTTTATTTACGTAATCAACGTTATCAGTGATTGTGTTCACCATCTCATAATCATGTTCGTATACTTTAAACATTGCGCAATATTTGAAAACATCTACAAATAAAAGTAATAAATTTAGATAAGCGTAATCTGTGCAAAAACCATCGCCGCTGCCGCCGTCGCCCCCGCACCTACACTCTGCTGCCATTTCCTGAACATGAGGCGAGATTGCAATCTCTGAAATACACCTAGTATACATCGCACTATAGCCCTTCACGCTTAAGTCCTCAAACAGAAATTACTATAAAGGGTCGTTTGAAACTTGCTACTAACTTCCACAAAATGACACACATATCCGCAGACATGTTCAATTTCTCTGTTAGAATCGCTACCAAATATCAACGCAATTAAATTTTACTTTCAAATCGAAGAAAATTGCCGAAATAGAATTTGAGTAACAACATGCGGTTAGAAGTGAGATGGAATTAGACATGTCTGTTAAAATGAGTGAGTGTATCGAATTACACAGCATGCGGTGGGTTTACATGGCGGTTAGAGGTGGTTGGCGGCAGTAGCTCAACCGTCACACCGCGTACCTCTCGCCTCTCTGTCATAGTGCCGAGGGTCAGCCCGTCAGCCGCGAGGCGTGCCGGGCTGGCTGCTGCCGGGGCACCGACATGTTGTGAGATACGGCTCGTTTGTGTGTTTATTTGAGGTCAGACGTGAAACGCTTTGCTACACCGCTGCAGCGGCATGAGGTCGCTGTAGGGTAGCCACGATTGCTATAAAACGTGAAGGTCTTTGCCGCCTTATAATATAAAAAAAAACATACATGCTTAATGGAAAATAAAAACATCGTTCAATACTCCATAGCGTTTATTTGCTTTTTAACCGATTTTCAAAAAAAAAAAGTAGTTTCGCTATTATCTGTATGTTTCCTTTTTAGTTTTTGTTACTTCAAACTCAACTAGTAATGTTTACATTAATATTTTTGAATTCTTGAGCGATAAAGTTTAAAAATAAGAAAATATATTTAGAAACGTCTATCGTTTCCGAATTCCGTTCTTTATGGTCACCGTAGGTCAAGTGTCAAAACGTTGGCGTTTTTTTTAAATCAGATATGATAATATAGGCATCGGTGCGCGGCGGA
>NW_013525046.1:516587-547827 GCF_000836215.1 Papilio polytes | reverse complement strand
TGTTGCGTGCCGTCACCCGGACACGAGACAACTTGCTTTATTTTGAAACAAATCAGGCCGATTCCGTCTGTCACTTGTCTGTCTAGTATGACACTATTTCTTATTTACACTCACGTTTCTTCTATATTAATATTAATTTCATCTTGGTTATCATACTTCATACTAATGTTAGAGTTTGTAGCCTAAACGGCTGAACGGATTTCAATGAAATTTGGTCTAGATTTAGAGGATAGTCTGGAAAAACACATAGACTATTCACTTTTTTTTTAATTTTACGGATTCGGATGGAGTCGCTGGCGACAGCTAGTTTGAAATAAAGGTAAAAAACTTGTAATGGAACAGACATCGAAAACACTAAAAACATCGAGCGCGGTATTTAACATGATAGTGAATACTGAATCATTAAAAAAAATGAATGCAAAAACTCAACCTACGAATCATTTTTCGGATACTTACATTCCGTTTGTTAAATTTAAATTTCTCATAATAGCAGCGAAGGAATACAATATGTGCAGTTTGAAATGGCGCAACTTTGATGCAATCAAGGCAGCCGTCAGTTACACGGCTATCGGGCCAATCGAAAACAAACCACCTTTGTGAGTAGAAATATAATACTTAGTGGCACATTAGGCGCGGCACAAAGGAGCCAGCTTATCGGCCACATCTACTGTTTGCGCCAACAAAGGCACAAACACGAAAACTAGCAAATATCGTTATAATAAACCTATCAAATTTCGCGCTATAAGAGATTGTATCTATTTGGGGTGACCAAATAATAGACGATGTCATACAACGCTTGGGAAATAATGACATAACTTTTTTTATAAATTAATATACTCGAATGTCGCGTTGTATTCCTTCCTGGCCGCGGTCGTGTCCGGCGCAACGTTTTGTTCACAAGTTTTTATTTATTGGATCCTTCGAAATTTTGCGTTTATTTTGTAGTAATAAGTTTAACCGCTCTATTGTGTAATGTAGAGTCTGCATGAATCTATTACCAAAAGCTTTTTTTAGATTATTTTTCTTTCATTACACTACGAAATCAACACATCTCTACTTAAGGCTGAATCGATAGAGTTAAATACATTACTTCTTAAGTGATAGGATAATTTAAATTTGAAACTATTGTTATTGTCAGAGCAATTGTGAGAGGCGCTTACGAAGTGTTTAATATTCGGACGTTACTGTGTTATTTTACTTAGAGAAATATGTCTGTTTGTGAATGCTACCTTTCCAACTGAGAAATAAAATTATTAACAATTAGTTACAGGAACTTTTTTGAAATATTTGAATAGCATTAGGTACAATACAATCATTTGTGCGACCGGTCGTGATGTAATGTGATAGTGCCAGTGTTTAGTTGAGTGAAAAATAATATGTTTTTCGATGTTTATCTGTCTGTGTACAGCTACCGGGCTTGTTACGACCGGCGGCAGGCGGCGGGCGGGGGACGACCGCCGGTGTCCGGTGTCGCTTGTCAATGCCTCGCTTGACAAATCAAAGAAACACTAACAATGCTGAGTGAAAATGGGGATCTGGTCGATAACATACAAACTTAAATCTATCCAATTAAATTGTAAAATAAAACCTCCCTTTAAACTACACAAACATTCTGCTGATCTTCTGGTACGAACAAAGATTGTGTGTTATAGCAGTCTATAAAGCTTACGGTCAATAATTATTTTATTTTATCCATTGACTTTAGTCTGTCCACTCCTTAAAGATTAGGTACAAGTTTGATATGTTATTTTGTTTTTAGTAATTCGCCAAATTTTTTAATCATAAGCTAAGAAAAACATCGATATCATTTTATCAAAGTCCCAAGTCCACGAACCAATGGACTTTGATATTAATTATATGAATCATTTTAAAAGTTATTCACTGATACGTATCATTGAAGTGCCCTTGAAGTTATTTTACAGATTATGACCTTGATTTCCTTTAATATTAGTCACTTGCTCAAATTATTCGCAACAATATTCTCTTTGCTCTAAAGCTAAGCCTGAGAACCTCTTGTGAGTGCAATCCAACGACGTAGGGCGCCGTTAGGAGCTGGGAACCTGGGACAGTATCGACCCCCCGGGACTTCTGAACTTTGCTAACGTCACGTAACAATAAATGCTTTCTTGTCGATGTACTCACGCACTTACGTGAACAAGAAGTACCTACCACAAACGCTAAATTAAAAAAATATGTTTTAATAACTAGCCATCGGTACCGAGTTAGGAGACAGCTTGTTTGATTCCCTTATGCGCTGGTTTCCCTTGCTTATAAATATTGCCAGTTAAATGGCCATTTAAAACGCGGGGTAAATTGCTGACGACCGCGGTCAGGTGGCGGCTCCCACGACGTGGTCGCTCATCGCCGCTCACCGCCGCGCGACGCCGCGATCGTCATATATAATTCAGTGGCCCTAACCACCGACCACCGGCCACAGACCGTCTTAAATTGGCTTTATGCGGCCCCGCTGTTCAATCACTACACTCCCCACGTTTGCTATTTAATAACGTTTACTATGTTACGAAGTTTTGTTTGGAAACCACAGAATTAGATTAACTTTAAGTAAAAAGTTATTTCATGTCCTTAAGTACTAAAGGGATGCGTTATGAATATCATGAAATCTTGTCCCTCAGGGTCAACGGAGTAGTAATCTATCTTGTGACTTTATCACGAACTATGTAAGTCAGATAGAATATAAGATGTAATCAAAATATTCTCTAAAAATGACCGTCAAACATTGACAAGCGGCGCGTCAGAGCGGACGGTAATCGTGTGCGACCGTCGCACGTCAGAGACGGTGACCATCCACCCCGCAGCGACACCTACTGATCAAATACTGCACTTGATATCTACACAAATAGAACACGACTACCTTAACCCAATAACCATACGTATCAAATTGTTACAGCAGAAGCTCTAGACTAGTTTGTAAGCGGTAAAATCGTTGTTCAGATATGCATTTGATTTGTTTGTGATAGAGGAGGCAAGGCCTGTGATAAACATGTGAACGCAAGCTACGGGCTTCGTGCTCCGGGCAGCGCCGCCAGTCGCCGCTCGCCCGCTGTCGGTCTCACCTTATCACTTAGCAGATGCAAACGGCCGCGGACACTTAACTCTTTACGTATCTAAACCGTTACGCTCCTTGTTGCCTCCATAAACGTATTCTAATTAAATTTAAATAACACGTATTTTCGTTATCTTCGATATAATTTTTGTTTAATTAGATAGCGGTGCACCGAAATGTTTTTATTTATCTTTTCCCTCGCCTTAAGTGTGCCGTGTGATCGGCGAGTGTAGCGTACACGGTCAGATGGCGGATATGATACGAGGTATCTCTGAATGTTACGAGATGCAACATCCAAGCTTATCACCAGCGAGGTGATGAACGAACCACCGATCTTAATTAAACTCTTAACATTCAAATTATCTTTAATTATCTTTCATTTTGATTCCATTAGTGTAACGATCGTGTGATTTTTTTAATACGTCTTGCGAATTGGTTATGGATTTACGTACAACTTGCGTTTTTTGCATAAAAATGTGGTATTTAAAAAGTATTAAAGTTAGGTATACATCACCTGGCTGGTCTGTCATCTTTTCTAGACTACAGCGCTCAAAGTTTAGCCCGGTGGAGGTACGACGGCCGCGTCTATACAACGCATGACATTGCCTACTTGATAACATGTAAAGCATTTATATTTATATTAACTCTATATAAGCTCTAACAAAGTAAGTTTCATCTAGTAATTTGTAAAAAGAACAAAAACAAACTCGAAAAATTATTATGAAAAGTTATATTGATGCGTGCGCAATGATCCGCCGCGCGCTTCCACATTAACCTGTTCGTTTAACAAATTTCTATTGTAATTTAGACAGATGTTATCAGTTTATTCGTTATATTGCCCAGTATCTTATCTATCAGTGCCAGGTCGCACCCGCCGGCAATCCGGCACCCCGGCATCCCGGCAATCGGCAGTCCGACATCTATTACTACTGAACGAGTAATAGCTATTAAAGTTAACGCAAACGTTATGTTAACTTAACCTCTGTAACGGTCAATTAATTAATATTTAAAAAGTGACCGAAGTCGGGCTCCTAGCGCACTATCTCACATCGCATCGCAATATATTTACTTAATTAAAAACTATTTAATCAAATGCTAGTTGGTCGTCTATTTTATGTTTCCTCTGTGCACCGCTAGATAAGCGCCGCGGCTGCTCCGCCACGGAAAGTACACTTATTTTAATTCATGGATATACAATTCTCCCCCCCCCCCACCCTTCTCCGAGGCTGATGGTAACGATTTCATATCAAGCAAAGTTCCTCTCAACCTCAACTCTGCATCTCGGTATTGAACTTTAAAATTAAGAGAATAAAGATTGGTTTAAAGAAGCCAAAAAATTTAGCTAGAGGATCTTGAAGATCCAAATAGAGGATACTAAATTTTGACAAAAATAAGTGAGCACTTGACATTTACATCGATACCCTAACTAAATATAAATAAGGTTGAAAATGCAAAGACAATAATCCCAGTGTCGTACGCAGCCGCAGACCCCGGGGAGCCGCCGCGCCGCGCCACTGCCGGTAGCAAATGAGTTGTTAAAGATTCTAATAATTTATGCGTAAGCAGTTAACATACGAAATGAATACATTACACGGTAAACATTTTAGAAGATTCTTGTACAGATAGCGATAAGTATTATTTAATTTGTGAGTATCTAAAGAGCTACATGTTGGGAACAGAACGTTCAATATCTCACGGTGTGATTACTGAGGGCTTGATAACGATTTGACGATCTCATGGCCTCGTTTAATGTCATTATACAAATAAGTGTAACGAACTAGGATTATGAACTAAAGAACACCATTAATTCTATCCTTGATTAGTTATTCATAGTCTTGAGATTTGGTTGTTTATGAGATTAGCATAACTAACTCAATACAGGAAAAGATTTGTACTTTGGTATGTATTTGATTCACGTAAAATCTATTCAGCCGAGTTAAAAAAATATTTCACTAACAGAAAGATTATTTGTCTGTGAGTAACTTCGGCTACATTTTTTATTATTTTTCAATTTCCTGCGAACAACAGTAATTTGTACACTTCCAAGAGGTTATTTGTCCTGATAATTTCAACACTTTTGTTATTCTAGTTGTCAAAGTGACGCACTGTGTGATTCAGTAAAATACGGAATAACTACTTAAAAAGGTGATCAAACTAAATATAGACATTTTAATATGACATTTATATATGTTACAATTAACACTTAAATGTGTTTATTATGTAAAGGGCAGTATCGCACTAATGTAGAGGTAACGGAGCCGAGCAAGCGCCAAAACACTCTCGCAATTATGCAAATTGTTTTGTTATAACCTTATTGCCGCGGCCAGCCTGCTCGCCGGTTGGCTGTCTTCTGGTGATGGAAAAGCGATTAGTATGGTAATTTTCAAAATTGATGACTTTTTGGAATTTTTTACATAAAAAATATACTTTTGATGACGTATTCCGAAATCTAGATATGGTATAAAATGTAATAAAATTACATCAAGTAAACATTAATGAAACAATTTTAGTATCTGTTATAGATAACGATTAGGTTGTCGAACGAATGATAGCATATCACTCGTTAAGATGTTCAATGCTGCTTTCCCATAATATAGTTATATAAAACCTGATGAGAACTTACGATTTTTTATGTCCTTAGAGACTCTTTTCAAAGAGTGGCAAAAATGACGTAATGTTATTTAAAATATCTTTGCATCAGTTAATTCTACAAAGTAAGTACCTTTATTAACAATTTTCATTCATAAGACGTGTTACAAATTCATGGAATTAAGTCTCCTTAATTGGTACTTCCTTGAGGAAATTAGTGATGTGCCTACAGCGCCGTCTTCGTTGACACAATCATCTCAGATAGATGTCGCCACTACCAATGTCAACTCGAACAAATGTAAACCTGGACATTTTCACTCTTGTGAAATAAATTCTAGTTGAAAATTGTCAAATATATTTTTACATTTAAAGTAACTATGAATGTATAAGTGGTATTATTAGATATTAGTGTAAGAAGTGGAGCGAGTGCAGAGTACCAGTGGTAGCAGCCGGTGCTGGCTGCCCACGCGCTTGACCCCGCAACCGCCGACTAATTCAATTGTTCCCGCACGTCGCGTCGCACACAACACAGCACGCGAGTATATCGATAACATTGTCACATCGATAAAAACTGCAAAAGTGACTTATTCAACAAATCACAAAAATGAAAGAATCTAATGATTCTTCAATTTAATACCTTAATTGTACTAACTATTAACTAAATATAAGTATCACAATTAATTTACTCTTAAACACATACTAATTAAGAAAAAATACTTGTTTATTTTCAATGGCTTTACATAGGTAAAGAAAATATTTTTTCTTGCATATCGAGTATGAAGTGCTTGGTACATCACTACACTGATGGCATCTCAGTTCGTGCGCGTCAATTATTTAACCTTAGTTGCGCTGCGGGTCACAAACATCAGCCGCGACCCGCAAGAACCACCACCCCTCTCCCCCCATCCCCTGAGATTGACTCACGCGCTCACGCGTCTCCTGTTGCTCTTTACTATACAACTCTAACATGATAATGACAAACAATAATTTGTTCAATGTAATACAAACAATTATTTTTTATTAATTAAAAATATCCTACAAAATAAAAAGTTAAATAAGTTTGCTGATAAAAGAGTTTGGTCGGTATTAAAAAGGTTAACACGTGGAAATTCTTTTAATTGTCAACATTTATTATGAAATTTAAAAAACATTTCTACTCGTGTATACAGCAGCTTTGTCAATATTTGACTACAAACAATTTTCGCTTTACAAATATCGCACTTATGTAGAGTGAATGTTCAACAATAAGAGTGATAATCGCGTGCAGCCGCACAAAACATGCCCTCGATGTTGCCAAACATTGGATCAAATGTAAAACAATTGTTCAAATATTATTAAACAGGTGATGTCTATACAATACTCAAGGACGATAAAACATAAAGTGCCAATATTATGTCTCGACAAAAATGTTTTTAAAATAACTCGTGTAAACATGACTCATACGAAAAGACAAAGAATAATATAAAAGTACTCCTAATAACATAAAAATATTCAAATATAAGTACTAAAAATAATCGTATAAAGAAATTATCTACATAACTGTTACATAATACATCAAAGCGATCGCATCGATTCTCACTCGACCCAATCGATACAGATAATATCGATATTTAATCGAATTAACTCCACATCGGATATCGATGCAAAGTGCGACGGACAGAGCAAGCGGCCAGTCACGGCAGCCTGACTACCAAGATGTACGTTACAATGGATGCGGTATAATTTTAATCCGATATTCTCTTCCCGCTACAGGTAAAACATCATATAACTAAGTATAGTGTACGAAACTTAACTCTTTTCTTTAGCCATATTAATACAATAAAACTTAAAAAATAAAGCCAAGATTATCTCATACGTTCTTTGTGAAAATCGTTAGGACCAACACAATACATATTACGAGTAAAATGTATTACGTTTCATCGCTTTTTCTATGCTTTTTTATTTCTTAAAACAAACTTTAGGTTAAATTAAATGTTTATTTAGATTCTTATAGTTATGTTAAGGTTGGTTTATTTCATTACTCTAATTGTAAGCGAAACATTGTGTTTTATCAAAATAAAATATCTGATTTAAATTGTCACATCCAATTTCAATATTTCTTTTCAATAGCTGATGTTAATCCTGGACACGTGACATCTTCATAGAGCATTCGCTGTCGTATCTTAGGCAGTGGCACACCACCTCTCTACCTAAGGCCACTGCCCACTGCTTCGTAAATATCTTTAAATAATCGAATCTTTTGTTTATAGATTCAGTCTGTTTGTACGACATACGATACAACACTAAGTGAGCTATCAATTTTATTGATTGTAACGCTTAAATAAACTAAATAGGGTTAGATAATTCAATTTTAATTGATCAGGTATGAAAAGAATTGTTTTAAGGGTTATTTATATTTTTATTGCCAAATCATTTATTACGAATCTTACTGCATATAATTGTTAGGAAAGAAGTAACAAACTTAAAGATTTTTAGACATCTACAAAATATTTATCAAAACAATTATCTATTCAGTTATCTGTACCGATGTCACAATTCACAATTACAAATGACAATTCGTTTTTTTATCTTTAAATATTTACTTTCATTCATTATAACATAATTATTAAGCATTTTTCTAGATCATTAATATTTCACTGAACACATTACAATAGCCATTTACTATTGTGCAACTTAAATAAGTAGGTACTTAGATAATCTAAGCTATAAAGAAAAGCACTTACGTATAAAACGTACACGTAAGTATAACAGTTTAATAAAACCATGGGAATTTTATGAATATGAAATACTAGCTTTCGTCCGCGTAGAAATAAAAAAAACAAAAGCAAGTTGCCTACGTGTTCTTCCAGACTATGTTCTACGCCAAATTTCATTGAGATCCGTTCAGCCGTTTACCCAACAAACTCTAACAAACATCCGTTACCTACATACATAAACTTGCGCATTTATAGCATAAAAAAGTTTCTTAGATTCATCATAATATAGAACTTATTTAGATCTTTTTACTTTCTACATACTAACCTATTGATTTTTATAATCTTTGAAATAGATGAAAAATGTGTAACTAATAAATTTTCTCTAAACCTGAGAAGTTCCGAATCAAGTTTGTCGTCTGATAAACAAATTGCGCAAGAGCTGAGTACTCGTATGCTGTTTGGTTACTTGCGTCGTTGTGCGGACGTCACTAATGACTTGCTCAATGTAATCACTTCGCGACATTTATTTATGTACGCTAATCACAAGGCCGTCGCACGACACCACATCGACACATTCATAACTATCAAGTAAATATTTACTTAACTATATACACACGTCTCACTTGCAATCTCACATTTGTCTCAAAAGCTCAATAAAGCTCACATCTGTTAACAATATCGGAAGTCGCCCGGCTTTGTCTGAAAGAGAAAAAAGTCTAAATCTTTCTGATATTTTAACTACAACGTGTGACAGGAGATGGCTCTAACACGTCGCAGAAACAATATCTATTACAACGGGATATCTAGGGATATGTAGATATTCATATTTTCAGATATGTTGATACAGTGAAGTCGTCGTGTCGCGTCGTAACGTGTCGTGATAGCTATCAGATTACCAACACTCCCAACACAACATTGATAAGCTACGAATTATGTCTATCAGACATGACTCGCCGATTGCAAAGCTTATCCTATCACAACCTCACAGTTAAACTCATTCAGATGATTTGTGTTGTGATAACACATGTCAATTACTCCCGGAACTCGAGCCGTTTACAAAATGTACACAAACATACAAACAAAATTAAATAAAATCAGTGTATCAATTTACAAACCGCAACCAAGTAGCCTGGAGTTGTGATAACTCAGGACACTATTCTAGCCCCGACGGTCGCTCGCTGCTTGCTGCTAGCCTCGCTCGGGTGCGGTGGGAGCCGGGAGGCCGAGCGGCGGGGTGCGGCGGGGTGCGGCGGGGAGCGGCGGGCGGCTCCTATGTATAGCAAAGCTCGCACCGCCATTGGCCACCCCGCGCCCCCAAAGCTGCCGGGGCGGAGCGCGCGCCGTCGACTATAAATACTGGCGCCCGCCTCCGCGCCCGCCAGTCTGCTCGCCGCTCGCAGTTACAGTGCACGTGCGCACCGCGCCTCTATCGTTCATAGTGTTCCACGAGTGCTCTATCATGGTGAAGTTCGAAGGAGACTTTAGTATAAACGCCATATTGATGAATCGAGAGGTGAGCAAGTCGCCGCCCTCGCCCACCGCCTCGGCCGCGTCCTCCGCGGGCGCCGCGATCTCAGAGGCCGAGCTGAGCGATTCGGAGCTGGACGTGACCGGCACCGAGCCCGTCGACTGCTCCAAGCCCAAGCCGGACGCCGCCGACAAGAAGCACGAGAAGCCCGCCTACAGCTACAACGCCCTCATCATGATGGCCATCCGCAACAGCCCCGAGAAGCGGCTCACGCTAAACGGCATCTACGAGTACATCATGACTAACTTCCCCTACTATAGGGAGAACCGACAGGGCTGGCAGAACTCAATCAGGCACAACCTGAGCCTTAACAAGTGCTTCGTGAAGGTGCCGCGCCACTACGACGACCCCGGCAAGGGCAACTACTGGATGCTGGACGCCTCCGCCGAAGACGTGTTCATCGGCGGTACGACGGGCAAGCTGCGGCGCCGCTCCGCGCTGAACGGCCGCGCTCGGCTTGCCTGCTTCAAGCGGCCACTGTTCCCGGGCGCTGCGCTGCCGCCCGCCTACCCGCCCGCCGCTTACTCTCAGCTCGTCGGCCTCTACTCGCAGCTGCTCTACCAGAGGTATGCGCCGGTGCAGATGAAGGCGCCACCCGCCCTGCACCCCGCTCTCCGGGGCGCCGATGCCCTCGGCTACTCGGCACTGCCTTACTCTCCCGCGCTGTACGCCCCAGAACGGCTCGCAGCGCCCTTCTTGCCACCTTCGCCGCCTGCGCTGCGCTCGCCACCCGCCTCGGGAGCCTCCAGCCCAGACCTGCCAGCCGCTCACCTCGCACACCCTGCACCCCACGGGCCCCACGGCCATCACGCCCTGACGCCGCACATCTACAAGCCGGTGCCGGTGTTGACGCGGCACTGACTGCGCTCGCGCCCTCACCTCCTAGAGGCCGGGACGCTCCCGACACTGCTCGGGATATCGAATCTGTGATTTAGTTTTAGTAGAGCCAGTCGGCACTTGGCACCCGCCACCCGGCAAATGCCGCCCGGCACCCGGCGGTTTGCAATATTAGTGAAGTCGTTGTTCTCACCATTCCTCTGTCGTTTCTCCTTGTAAATTTTATGTGTAAATATTTCCAAAGCGTATATTTATTGACGTATCTAGATTAAGGTTAATAAGATTTAATTAATAAACAAAGATAAGTTGCATTTAAAATATGTTTTCTTTTACCTCAACATTAAGAAACATCGTAGCGATTGATTCAGATGATATCTGATATTACACTTATCAAACGAGATATTACGTGTGCTGACACATTGCACACCAATTCAACAAAACACAATGTTATACACACTCATACACAAGCCATATAATTTCTGTATATCATTAAAACATCAACAACAAACATAACACAGTACGGGTAGCTATAACAACACGCCTCAGAGCGCACTTGCGGTCGCTCGCTAACATTCTGTTTAGGCCTAAAGAGGAAACGCTTCCAACACAAACTAATCTTTTAAGTATTTTCAATATAGATAAGATCGTGGCAAAATATTTGTTTTATAAATACTGATTATACAAACAAATACCTTACTAATGTAATCCATACTTTGAATAAAGAAATTATGATGTAAATAAGTAACGTAGAGTTTTAGTGAAGGGATTAAGGGAGAGATTACAGCACTTCTTAAACAATCAGCATGATATTGTGAATTCCACTTTACGTAGGAAGATAACAGCACGAGTAAATACAGCGGACGATAAATTTTATTTGGGTTTCATATAACGAATAGTTCTATCAATTTTAGTACAGACTGAACCTTAAATATATATATTTACATCATTTCTAAAAACCTTTTGAACCGGCTAACAATTTTAAAAATCGTTTTTAGTTGATATAATATATAGAAAATAAATACAACTACGCGGAATGGTAAGCATTTTTATTTAAATAAGGTATACAAAAATAACTCAAATGCAATAATTTGCATATATAAGGGTCAAGGGCATTCAATTAGAATGCTTGTTAAAATTAACTGAAATGCAAAACTTGAAAACCTGAGTCGATTTCGGCCTTTCTTACAATTAACTTGTATAATTTTCTATTGTACACATATCAAGCAGGTAATAAATGGGACTGAAATATAACATTTTTTATTTCAATCTTCTATACTAATATTATAAAGAGGACGGTATTTTTGTATGTAAAAAAGCGAAAACAAGTAGCCTATGTGTTCTTTCAGTGTCTTCTACATGTATGCCAGATTTAATCGAGATCCGTTCAGCAGTTTAGGCTACAAACTCTAACAAACATCCATCTATCTAAACTTTCGCATTTATAATAGTAAGATTGCGTTTCTTTTTGTATTCCGTTTCTTCATTTGTAAGAGGTTGATATAATTTAATAAAGAAAATTTAAATTGAAAATAGTTTATAAGCTGACATATAAGAAGCAACAGTATTATAGTATTAATTTTCTTTGAAATTGTTGAAATCAATTGTTTAAAATTATTTGCCATATCATTGACAAGTCTAAATTTAACTTCAAGGTTAAATCTACAAATATTTTTTAGTTTATTTACATACAATGTAGATAATTTGCAATTTTGTTTGCATCAGTTACAGTGCGTTTTCATTACCATATTGTTACTACGATATTGTTACCAAAATAACACATTTATGTTTTGAAATAAAAGTAAGTACAAAGAAAACTTTTGAGAAGTACAGACGCTAACGACAAGACAATATGAGAACATGTGTAGCGTATAAAGTGTGATAAGTGCCTAATTTATATAAGTTTTTTAAATGCTCTGTTTTACATCTAGTCCCAATTCTTTTAAATTATAAAATAGAGTTTGTAATGTGGTCTCTAATCGATTTTACCGTAGTATTTCGAATTCGAATACTTGTTTTTAAATTAAAATTGCTTTTGTTCTTTGAAATTTCCAAGTTTAAAACTTATTTTTGTTACCAAGGATCTTTCTGTGCAACAAATACAGTCTACCCCGTTTAAAATAATACAACGTGAGGGCACATAAATTGTATCGTTTATACAACAAACGACAATTTAATGTCCGGTAATAGTTATTGTCTGAGTAATTAAGTTAGCGGCTCGGCAGCTCTTTATTCGCAGTTAATTTTAACTGAATCTGTTATTTAAATGGAACACGGTTAACCTTTTAGAGTTATCTCGCCGGCGTAAAGCAGCGCCGGTTAATTAACGGCTCTCGTTTCTGTTAACCGTGTTGTTAGCGTAGTGTTACCTCTCTATATCTATATTCACGCGTACAAATCAAACACAGGTAGGCAGAATTGTTCGTCATAAAATCGCTTTTCCTTTCTTTGAATAAAAATTGTAACAGGGTATTTAAAAAAATCGACTGATTAACAGCGGAGAAAGAGTTAAGTTTTGAACTGAGCTGTGTCTTAAAATAATTTTAATAACAATGACGTTATGTATTTATATTTTGTATTTATATTTGTAGATAAATTGGCTAAAAAACAAATGATATAATAAAAAATGAATCTCTCAAAGACTAGTCAAATTGTAGAGTCAAACGTAACATCGACAATTTGGACTGTTATTTAAAATGTTGTAAATTTTTTTGTAGTACATACCTAACGGAAATAGGACAAAGTAATAGTGAAGTGATACATCATGAAATCTATGAGTCGTCGTCTGGTCTTGTACTCGCTAGTTACTAAAGGCTTTTATAAAAACTTCACTCAAAATTGGGCAGATCAACAGCTTACTTCAAACGTATGGTGCAAGTGAAGGTTTAAAAGCGATTGACAGTAAATTAATAATTTCAGTACTGTAAACATTATAACAGGATATAGGACTTGTAAGACTTTATGTAGAAATCTATAAAGATTTTGTAGTTACAACAAACTATACACTTATTTATTTTTTCGATAAAACAGACTGGAAATGACTTGATATCTAAGTTTGAGATCGAATTTCGACAATATTACACACTTAAGAACATCAAGTAGAAAACTGTGATTGTCTTTGTCATCAAATACTTGGAGCACACACCGACACGTACAGACAAACGGACAATCAGCGGCGCTGTCAATGCCTCCATCCATCACACCGCTGTCACTACCGAGCTGACACATTCCGACATCCCTGAACACTGACTGCAACTATCTACCACGTCACAACACAATCATATTTAATTATATTATGTTGGCAATAGTTGATTCCTAAAAAAACTGATAATTATTACAATAGAGAACTTATAAATGATGTGATGAATGGTGTTTTAGCTATCTCTACTTCATCAAGACTTATCCCTAAAGAGGGTCGGCACAGCATGTGCTGTTCCATACACCTCTATCAGCCGTCATATTTCAGTTCACTACTTAAGCATATCCCCTTTATTAAGCCATTCATACTGTCTTCGGTCTTCTACCTGTAGATCTCAAGTCACTACTTACGAGGAAAAATACTTTAAATGTTAGAAAAGTAGAATCAGTAAAGGAAGTTATTGATTTTGGTATTATGTTACGTAACATTGGTTATTCACGGCGCCACTATTTTGGTCATCAAATCATTAAGCATGAATCAATCATAGAAATAATACACAGAGTAGTTAAATAGCACTTAGAGTCGCGCGTCACAGCGTAGCGGGTAAACCGTACTCATACCGCATTAATAATCACTAAGGGAGTTCTTTAGGGTGTGAGAAAATTGAACCGAGTAACTTTAATCTACCTGTAGTAGTCGCAATTTTTACGCTCTGTTGATACCTGTGTTGTTATAAGTTACCTTGTACCTTTACTGGGAATTATAAATATTAAAGCACTATATATCACTGCAAATTCAAGTAAAAAATATAGCTAAGACAAGTAGAACGAATTTCATTCTTCACTGAACACATACGCGATTGATGGGATACTCAAAATCTATACAGGATAGAATTTTGTAGTCGACCGATGAAGACCGATATGTCCCTGGGGACAGTGCTGTGCGGTCTACTCGCTGTGTACCGAGCGACAGGGCAATGTTAGCGTGTTAACAAATCAACAAGTTTGATAAGAATTGCAATATTAATGATGTTGTCTCTTGCGGTACTGCTCGCCACTTACCGCTACTATTCTATGCACACAATTACTTCTAGATTGTTCCATCATTGATACCAATAACGTAGTGTATTCCTGCTGATATAAGCACATGTTGGGGTATACAGATAACATTTTGTCCTGCTAAATTATAATTTTGATATAAATACTAAAATGAGATAATGAAAATGCCTCGTCATCCATACGATGGAAAATGCAAAATCTAACCCAGTCATACCTACACAGCTGTTTGTGTTAGAAACTAAGTTTGTGTTAATGTAACTATAAGTCGTTTAACGATGAATTAACTGATTGATGTAATGAATATTTAAGTTGTTTTAGAACATATAACATAGTGAATGGCGCGTTATCTCATCGCCACCAGCCACCGTCCCGCGGAGCCTCGCCGCTCGACATTATAATTACGGAGAGAGTAGGATGTCTAAAGAGATGCGATAAAACACAAGATAAAACAAATATTTTCGGTTCCAAGTGTACTCGGTAATTGCTTAACATTATAACATGAATTTTAATGAAATCAAATGAAACACTTTTAGATTATATTCGAATATCTCTGCCGTTAACATCGGACTGTGCGCCTAGCAACGCTACAGAGCTAGCAGTCGTAATAGGTAGATAAAAACCAAAATTACAATACAATCTGATTATCAGTTTCATGTTTTACAATTAGATTAAATTGCATTCGTTATAATCCAAATATTTTTGTAACAATTTTGAAGATTAGAAAATAACAAGTCGCTCGTGTAATGAATAAATATTTATTTAATGTAAGGAAAAATATGACATGTTGATTGAGATACAATTTCATCATCTTTCTCCTTATTCTACTCCCGTAGTGACGGTGCGTCGTTATCCGTAGAATCATACTTTACTCAGTCATCACTCCCTTTTTGATCATGTCACCTTTCACGCAATACATCCATCTCTTTCTACGTCTACCTCTACCGGTGTATCCATACCCATAACTAACGTTCTCCTTGTAACATGCGATTCATCTGTCCATAGCCATGCTAACCTTTTACTCTTTACCATATCTACCACTGGGGCTACTCTCAAACTTCCCCTAATTACTAATTTCGTATTTCGTATTTGTGATTCGATTGAGATACAATTTAATTTTACACAATAAAATTAGAAATAAATATCTAATAAAACAAACCAAATATGAGGAAAAGCGACGATCGCTCTAATGTCCTCAATAAATGAGTAAATTGTAAATGTCTTTAGTAACCCTTGTGTCAGCCAACACCTAATCGTATTTGGATGGGCTCGCTCGTGTGGCAAATAGTTTGTTTTGCTTGTCGTCTGCCGCTGCTGCCTGCGCGCGGTCACGTACGCTGCATTAACACAAACACATTAATTGCATATTAATCGATTCTATTTATTGTAACACATTAGTGCATTAGATGCGATAATGACGTAGCGAAATTGAAACGCAAAAAATGCGTAGAACCATTAATTAACAAACATATACTTGAGCAATTATATTTATTATTACCAGCTATTAAATGGTCTAATTGCTAACTTTATTACCCAAATAATGGCCTCACAATGCCATTTGTTTGTATTGTTCAGTATTCTCTAGAAAACATATATATTCTGTGTCGTGATTATTTACAACGTGATTCTATACTAACTATTGTTATAAAGAGAAGATATTTGTATTTTTGTTTGCATTGAAACAACTTAAAAACTACCAGGACGATTTTAATATTGCTTCACCATTAGAAAGCTAATTTTTCTTTTTAAGTTACATATGCTTCATTTTTTAATTTTACTCTGACGAAGTCGCGAGCAACAACTATTATAGTATACTATAATTGTAATAATAGTTACATCTATATGCAAAATTGCATATTGTTTATTGCTGTTTGTCTTTACAGCACATGTCGAGTGTCCACTTATTGACAAGATCTGTTAGCGACACTTTGTTTTAACGATTTCATTTTGCATTTACACAGAGCTTACACAATTTGTAACAACATTTTTTTTAATATCTAAGCTTTGAATGTTATCATCAACACGGTTGAAATAATTTGCACATCCCGACATGACGTCATAAAGTGAGAAGTGCATTAGAGTATCTATGCTACAACATTGTAGTAATTCTTGGTAGTGTCAAAGAATTTAGTGGTAATGTAGTTGGTAAGAATGCGTTCAACTGATACATTACAACAAAGTGGTCGCGAGCGCGGCGCGAGTGGGCGCTCATCCTGTCTCTAAACTCAATCCTCTCATAACAAAGCCGTATCCTAGTTAAAGAACAAGCGTGTTCCTGTTATTTATCTATTGTCACGCAATACGAGGAGCCGGCCTCGGCTGGCGCCGCGACGCCCGCCTCCGTGCGGCACACTGAGACACAGCGTGCTACAGCGTGTCGCTGTGAAGTACGGAGTATCGCTGTGTGTCACGATGCACTGTGTCACGTTGAGGAGCAAGTCAATTGCGTGCAGCGTGCCCCTCTGCCCCCTCCCTTCCCACGCCCCTGAGCAGGAGCATTGTTGTCACATTCTTTAATACAGCAGCACAGGGATGCTCAAAGTTTTACAAAATTGAATTGACATTAAATGGACAGGCAATCAATAATGACCATAACCCCTTTTCTAAATCTAACAGTGAGATAATCTTCAGTATTTTCTAGAAATGATTACGTTTTATTTTGGTTATTTAACAGTGTATATGTAATGTTAAATGAAGTTTGAGAAGCGCTTGTCCGGCTAGATATAAGGATGTAGCGGAGGAGCGGCGGCCAACAATTGCGCCTCAAGTGAACACATCCTCATCGCAGCCGCTGAGAATATATCACTACCCACTCCTACGTGATGCGTGATGCGTTCCCACTGCTCACTGCTTTGTGGCATAATATACATTTGATGGTGTCGCATAATAATGTCAATGTTTCAAACATTTGCATAAACAAATGTAGATCGCACAACAAGAGCGTTGTGACTAAACAAGACTGTAAGTACAAGGGGAAACAATGTAGGTCGATGAAGAGGAATTAGGCGTGCAACTGGACATCGGTAAAAACGTCAAGATGTTCCGTACTGAGGGACTCGGAGTACGTTAATATGTGACTAGGCTACAACCACGCTAGCCCACTGCGGGTCGACACATGTCTTTGAATTTCTCCTAAATTTGTGCAGGTTGCTTCACCATGTTTTCTTTTGAAAATAAGAAAACACATAAATGGAGGGATTCGAACCCCTGCTTTATGCTTAACCTCTGAGCCTCCAACGCTCAACTTCCATACTATTGAGCAATTACCTATTTACAGTCAAAACCTTCTTATCTATTTTTCAATTTAAAGTCTATGCAGGTCTCATTACATAATACAAGTGACAAGTAACTTGCGTATCTCAAAAGACATTTGTCTGTAACATCGAGAGAGAATACTTTGAAATCAAACGAGCCGCAGTTAAATATACAGTTTTAATTAATTGCGTGAAAAGCAATCGACACCCGGGCTATTGAGCTGAGCGGCGGAACTTCTATACAAGTGTACAGTCGAAGAAATTAAATTATGTACCCACTCGTAGATGTTTTAAGTTTCTGATCTAATAACATTATGGACGTTAAACGACATTTTCCTAGAACTGGATAGGGAATTAAAATTCTCGACTGTAAACATTACCGGTTACCTAAATTGTTCCTTTAACGATAATCACCTAACTTGTTGCTACAAAATGTAAAACGAATGTGCGTGTGAAGAACTGCAACAATGTAACAATATTTTTATATACAAGTTTTCATCTCTATATGAAAGAGAATAAAATACATTTTTTGCAGCTTAGCCAATTAAGTAGCAATCAGAATGTAAGGTTTTTTTTATATTTAGAATATAAACAAAGTATGTCATACAAACAAATATAAATGATAAATGATTATTTTTTTATATAAAACATTTCCTCACATTGACGCAGGCTCGTAAATCGTCAGTCGAATTAACTCGCATTTGTTGGTACACACGTAATACTTACACACGGATTATGAACAATAGGACGACTAGCTGCGGCAACGACCTCTGCACGGACATGTCAGGTAATCAATAAAGCTATGCAAACATGTTAGATGACCTCCAATTTTAGTTGACATCATAAGAGTTGGAGAGGCGCACGCCTTGGTCTAAACTACCTCACAAATGTTATGCGATTGTCGATTGTTTCGCAGACAATTCAACTGTTTAGTTGCAAAACTAAAAATAGTAGTAGCGCACTTCCATGTTAGCTCATAGGAATCGAAGCAGATGTGCGATTATATAGCGGCTTTAGTATTAACGAGTAGTCTAATTCTATTTCATTTACCTCAAATCAACTTAAAAAGTCAACTTAAATAGATAGAACATTAACGTTTTAATAGTTTTTTATTATAAATAACGGTAATTAAGTATTAAAAAGACATACAGTTCCTCTGTTTTATACCGTTTGTTCCTGTATTTCTTACTTAAATACATTAAGGTTATTTCTATTGAAGACACAGCTGTAGTTAATGAATTGTAGTGACCAAAAGAGAGTTTAAGCGAGGTTAATGAATGTTATAGAGACAGCTTGCGCCCGCGCACGGCCCCGGGTCGCGACCGGCGACCGGCGGCCGGCGACTGGTGACCGGCGCACGCGTCTCTCAATCTAATAACCTCTCCCGCGCCCGCGTCCGCGCCAAGCTTACAAACTCTTCATTAACCACACTTAGGGCTGCCCACATTGTACTCATAACTATCGATTATACGTTTATAAGTGTTTGTTAACTAAAACATCGTTAGTTTTCATAGACTACGATATATGTACAGCATTTTTTTTGGATTAAGTTTATGTATAAGTACATTTAACAAGAGGCTTAACTTTTAATTACCGGATTTGATTTATAAAAGACATAATTTCCAATGAAAAGCATAATACGTAGTACAATGAAATTATAAAACACACAGGTATACACAGTTTATCTGGGATGAGAAGACGCGGCACAGCCCTAGCGACTGATTGAGCTTCGCGTTTAACAAGACTTCCTACTTAGCGGGCCTACGATAACTTCGTTTGTAATCGTTAATACTTAAGTTTTATAAGCTCTCCGCTCTCCGCTCTCCGCTCTCCGCTCGCTGCTGATAGCGTCTCCTTAAGCGGTCATGTTATGGAACTAAGTTAAAGACTTGATAATTGTGCTCACGACTATATTACTTCACTTATTAACGATGCAATGTTAGACCTAGAATAAATGAAGCTAAATTATTAGATAAAACTTATTAATTCATGAATATATATTTTCACAGATAATTAGATATTGGCTATAAACACTTAATTTCCTTACATTATGATAATATAGCCCTAACGCGTCAGAAAATAACACAAGAGAACTTTAAAAAAGTAAGCAAAATAAAATAAAATAGCTATTGTATTTCAATTGGATTTATAATGTGTTGAAAAAGCACAAATAGGCCTGACATATTATAGATGTGACGTGGTATACAATGTAACGACCCCCCGTGCCCCCTTACCCCCTTACTCCTCACCTCACATTAGCACTCACTATCGACGACTAATGTTCCGACACCGTACAAAATAATCATAAAAAAACACCTCAAAAGAAGTCCCATACTCATCTCACATCTGACAAATTTCGGACAACAATGCCTCACTGAATGATATAAGGGTTAAACGGATCGCGATACGCAAACAATACTTAACACATCGAAAAACTTT
The DNA here is from genome assembly GCF_000836215.1 of Papilio polytes. Classification (NCBI taxonomy): domain Eukaryota; kingdom Metazoa; phylum Arthropoda; class Insecta; order Lepidoptera; family Papilionidae; genus Papilio; species Papilio polytes. Next base: position 527,229 of record NW_013525046.1, on the reverse strand, counting down.
AAATACAAATGTTTAAACGAAAACATCGCTTATCACAACGCATTAAGATCGACGCGAGTCTCGCGGAAAGGTGAGAGGAAGGTAATATCCCCAGTTGTTGATAGCGAAAGGGCTATAGAAAGGCGGCGCGTTTGATGGCGTGTCGGATGTCTCAATCGGGAGGCTTTACCGCGCACCGCCTGCCCCCCCGCCGCCCCGCACCCCACACCCCGCACCCTGCACAACACGCCCCGCACCACCTCACCGTCATTCTCTAAGCCTTCCATATCTTATGATAATACAATATTTCATTAAAGGAGAACAGTAACGAGTTACTAGTATTTATTAAGTAATGTTACCGTAAGTTTAACATTGAAAGGTCATTAGTCCAGGCATGAAAACATTTTTTAAGACGAGAATAAAAAATATCGATCGTTGGCGTCTTGTTTTCGTCTAAACATTAATTTAGTATTATTTGTTATAGCTTAGTGTTCATTATTTTTGGTGAAAAAGTCAAAAATCTTTTCATGTAATTACGAATTATAGAGGGACATGTTTAAAGCGAGCACAACACATGTTGCGCGGTCACGGTTCGCCTCAAATACCCACACACAATAATTGCTGACAATAAATCAACGATGAGCGTTGAAAGGGTTAATATGCCGAGGACAATAACATCCTTAACCCTTTGTCACTTACAAATAAACAAATGAACTCTATTCCGTGACAACAGAGTCGAAAATAAAGTGTTTACTAACGAATAACATTTTCCCAAAATTATTGATACGATTGTCTTCATAATGCGGATGTTAAAATGATCTTAACACCCTTTAGTTACGGTTCGTAATGTTACGGTTGTAATTTTATCATTTCATAAATCTGTCTATAATTCCCACTTGATACAAAAATACCTGTCTAAATAGCTTTAAAAATTATCTACACCAGTCTTACAGTCAGTTGAAATACCACAAGAATTCATACGAGATATGAGCAAAAAGCAAACCACATACACATAACAAATCCAGAAGAGCTGAGAGAACCTTATGGGAAACCCGAGTCGGTCTAGGTGCGGCGTGCTGCGGTGTCCAATAGCCGCCGCCGAGACTTATAACTTAATCAAGCCGGCGCTGGCTTGATCCCGGCCGCGGCCGCGCTCGCCCGAGACCCGAGAGATGTGCTCTGTAATCTAATAAAGTCTTAACCCTTCTCCTGCGCGCGCTACAACAAGCTACAGTAATCCCGCTCGACGCGATCATTAAACCGGAAAACGCAAATTGTACAACAAAGACGTAACACATCTGCGCTTGCGCATCCACCGTGCAGCCGCTCGCGCTCACGCCAATGTGGACCTTATCCCCGCGCAGTAAGAACGGAGCCAAGGCGGGGCTTAGCAGATTTATTATCGATACAAGATATGTTTAATAAAATGCAAAAGGAATCAGCGGCGCGGACAAACTCGACTTGAGTGTCGTAGGGTGACCACGACCAACGATGAAATAAAAATTATCAATTCTCAATTAAACTTCAATGTGGTAATAACTTTATCAAAACATAAAACATTATAGAACCTAGATATAGTTTTCCTTATTACAGAATGTTATATTATATGTTTGCGTCGACGCAGTACCACAATCGTAACATTGAAAACAAGTATAAATGAAGCTTCTGCTAAAAATATGCCGTTTCCTCAAAAACAGGAATGTCTTCATTTTACTGTTGTATCAAGGACACCCTGAGAGATTCGCGCAATAATCGACAGCGTCAAGAGCACACGAGGCGAGTCGAGGCGAGTGGAGGCGACGGGCTGGGCCGCTCCGCACGCACTATTAAACCCAACCCTTCAGCCTCTCTCGGCTGCTGAAAGTCCCACACAAAAACCATAATCCCACTAACATACGCCAGAGAATCATCTATTATCACTTTAAAAAGGAAGTTCTCTTGTAAAGAAAGTGCTTTTTAATATTTAACGTAAAACCTTTTGTGTGCGGATGTAAATAAAAAAGCAGTTTTTTAGCCGATTATATGAAATGAATATCTGGCGTTTCGCTACGCTGCCCACCAATGGGTTTAGAGATAAACGCGCCGTAATCGGATTTTTTAAAGTGCCTTTACTTATTTTGAGTTAGGTCGGGCTCGAGATATAACATTATCTTTCGTGTTGTAATATTTTGCATTAAACAAAAAACGACTCAAAGTGCGATCGCATATAAAGCCTTCCCTTGATTCTCGTCGGATATCGGATTCAGTTTAAAAAGATAAGGCTACTCACTTGTTCACGTGACGTCTTTATACAAATTGTATCGTCACCGTATGGATAATGAAATAGTTGGAGAGAATAAAAACATTGCAATATTTAACAATGTTTAGAGGAAGGTAAACCATCAGAAATTAAGACTGAAAAAAAAATGAAATGCAACCATAAATGCGAATTATGAATATTTTTTTGTTCAGTGTGTACAGAACTGTAAATAAATAATACAAAAAGTGGTAAAGGAGCGCAGCCGGCGATCTATCTCGGCCACGATATCGCGATGACGGCTGTTGTTTGTATATCGATTAATTAATAAATCGAGTTTCGAATCGAGACATCGAGATGTAACATCGATACGCGCCGCCTCTCTAATTGACTCGAGCCGCCACAAAAGAGACAAAATAACCGCGACCTTTTGCGCTCGCTCTCGCCCTGCTAACGAAATACTGAGCCTTATTGTTCAGAGTATAAAGGTTCCCTTTACTCCTTTCCAGGCTACACCACCGGCAAAACTAAACGTGGCACACAAAAATAGATAACAACGAACACTAAATGCCGGGCATTTTACCTGTCATATTATTAAAAAATAAATAGTCTATCCGATATGAGGGAATCGATGTATTTTTGATTAATGGAGACCGATCTCGATTATCTGGTCGGCGATGCGGTGTCGGCTCCGATGCATCGGTTTTTTGCGAATGAAAACGTTACATAATGTCGCCCGCATTGCGATACGCGAGACAACGCAGCTCCGGAGGCTTTTGTGTAGGACAATGTGTTACATTAGCTTTTAGCAGTTTTTATGAATTAGCTATTGCATTGCAGTTTCACCCGTTCACACCTGTTGCAGGTTCGCACGGGCGCGGAGGGGTCGGCGGGGGCGGCAGGGTGGGTTGGCTGGGAGCAGGGCCGCGGCGCGTTTGACACCCGACCCCGAGGTAACGCGATACACTCCCCCGCTGTCCCGGCTTAGACAATAACTCTCGTGAGATTCGCGCATTGCGGAGTCTTCAAAAACTTAGGACATTTGAATGATAATGTGTACACAGAGTTGTACTACACAAAGCTTTATACGTGAGTACAATAAACTACACAAAATTTGATAGAGAAGTTAATCCGTTACATTGTCGATTGATGTTCAAGCATCAATACGCCATAAACTTTTTTACACTTTTGCAAACAAAAGTAGCAATATTCCCACAGAAAGTAAAAACATTTTGTGTTACAATTTTGTTCATCTAATACAAAACTTTAAGTTGGTTACTCTGAGATTTGAGCACTGGATCAAGACGTGTGCTGAGAGCTGGCTAAGAAGGGGAGCTCTAAGAAGAGGCAATAACAAGACTCGCATTGATATAACTCGAGATGGATTTGCAATTCGCGCGTCGCGAGGCGATGCTGAGGCGAGAGGCGCGTCAGCTAATACATCACATTAAGAGGCGATTTAAAAAGGCCCATTGTGCTGTGGTGTCGGGTTACGCAGACATTCTGCAGATTGGATTAAGGCGGAGGTGTCGCGGTAACCCTACCCGCGCCGCGCCAGCGCTGGCCCAATATACATGAAAGCGCTCATTCAGTCCCGCGTACGGTTTCTACAGACCGATAAATATTTTCCTCTGCAATGGCACAATATGCTCCCTCCGCCTCCCCCGCACTCTCACCCCTCTACGGAATGTCGGCCACAGGACTGCAGACAGAAAGGATTCTCTTTATTGCTGATTTTCTCATGAAATGAATTCCTGTCTGACCTCTGTGTTCCACGCAGAATAGCAGGTGCGAAATTCCACTCTCAAAGCTTTGCATTTATTGTTCATATTAAGGACTAATTTAGCACAATTGTGCTAATACATAATAGTCATACATCTTAAATAATAATTTCATCTGTGTTTTATTTTACTTTTTACAAAAGATGCAAATAACAAGTTACTCATCGAAACTAAACGCAAGAGCTTTAGCGGGACACTACTGCAGTGAGGCGAGAATAAGATAACGAATATTTAATTAGTCCCCCCCCCCCGCCTCCTCCAAGGGCTTATTGACATCTCTCGATGACAGCTCATTTAACGTTAACACGACGCATAACAGTGCGCAGGATTAGATTTTAAAAAGCTTCATTATTTTTTATAATTTAACCTGAACGATTTTAATTAGCAATTAATTACTTAGAATAATGATCATTTGGTCTCTATACTGATTAGAAACTTTTGTCACAAAGCTATGCAAATGAATATCGCAGCAATAAACGTATGTTATTCTAATTTGCTTACTCAATTTTAATTTATATTGTCTATTACTTATTTATGTAATTATCGTGCACATTAGTCAGTCGTATGTATAAGAGGTGAATGCGCAAGCGCAAGTGATGCGTGTGATTTGAACATGGAAACTGTTTTAGACGTCGCTCGCCGCCGCCTTCGTGCCGCGTCGCAGCCGCCTTGTAGCCGCGTTGTAGCCGCGGACAGAAAACTACATTCATTGCCAATTATTATGCACTTTAAGCAGAATATATATAAAATCATTATTATATTTTAGGTAAGTTTATTTTTTCCTTATTCAATTTTACAAAATTACTTAATTATACCAACCCATACATATCCTTCCTCCATTCTTTACATGTTTACTATGTTGTTATATTAACGAGAAATATGTTACAATTACTTGATACATTACATGTTACATTTAAATTATTTAATTTTGGAACAAACAATATTGTAATTTAATTGACATTCCACAGATAAATAATGAAACTAACTACATTTTATGTTGAAATCCAAAAAAAACTACTTATAGAAAAGGTTATTCTAGATAATAGAATAGAATAAGATAATAGAAAACAAATACAAAAAAGGATTATCCGACTTAAGCGCCACAACAATACAAACAAACATAACTTGTTAATATAATGTAAACAAAGCTCTGATTTAAATCAAGAGGCGTTTTAATTTGCTTTCTTGTCTTTACAACGACTTTGTTGTCGTTTTCATATCCATTATTTTAAAACAATGCAACATTGTGAACTCCGGCTTATCCGGCAAACGTATTAACATAACTATCTCTTCAATTATTTCACTTTCTATAACAATAAGCTTTCACTTAAAAAACTACAAAACAATTTGGTTTTGCAAATAATCCTAAAAAAGTTTATAAAAAAACCATGTCGCCTCTAATCTTTTTGTAAGCGCTGCCACAGGTAAGCATTTCATCGATGACCAAATACAATATCCGACGATATCTTACGCTAATCTGTTGTGGGCGATTACTAACTCTATTACAATCCGATAGAGTTCAATTTAGGATTATAAATGATTAAAGCGGGGTCGCACGGTCAACAGAATGTTTCTAATAATTAGTTATCATCGATCATCGGAGCGCGGCCACATTAATAAAGATATTAAATACCTTCCCGGCCGCGGCTGAGACGATGTGAACTTAAAGGTGAGGGGGTAAGATACATTTTAGGGTTTATTGTAAATGTTTGGGCGGCGACATCAAAGAGCGCGGCATCTGTGCAACGTCGCTGCCAAGCCAATCGTGTGACAGCGCCGTGCAGCCCGCGACCGACTCCGCGCCCGACTCCGCGCCGTGCACCGCGCCGTGCACCGCGCACACAATCAACAACGTTTGTCCTTTAAAGATTCACTCGATATGCATAACGAGTATAGGAACTTAATAAAAACTATATTTTATACTAGCTTTCGCCCGCGACTCCGTCAAAAAACACAAGTAAGCAGCCTATGTATTCTTCCAGACTATCCACTACGTCTGTGCTAAATTTCATCGAGATCCGTTCAGCAGTTTAGGCGTCAAACTCTAACAAATATCTATCCATCCATCTAAACTTTTGCATTTATAAGATAAAGGGGGGTAAAGTAAAGTATAAAACTCGCCTGAAACAAACGTCTCTTTTACCGAATGTAACAATCTAGTTCTCTGAATACATAGTCTGTGAATCTATCTTTCAGTGGTCTATGAAGTTTGCAGCGATGGCGGCTTGTCCAGATATATCACAGATACTAAAAATACAAGTTCATGGATATAGTTCTAATTGCTTCAATCTATTGCCTACAGTTCTGCGTATAACTTAAGCTAAAGTTAAGTTAACCGTTTAGCTGCGGCGGTGAGCTGACGTCGATGCAGCTAACGACGTAGCTGATTGATTATGTCCAACTTCCAGATCAACATTACTTTAGCAGGGGTACTCAACATTTTATGCTAAATGTATAAACACTATCCGTTCAGTAACACTCCTCATTGTGGACATAATCAGATATATGTAGCTTTAAATCTTAAATAATTACTTGTCTTTTCATTTACTTCTTTCGTTTAAAATTACAGAATATGTAATGAACGCCGACGTCTCATTTTCATATAAAAAGCTACAATTTTACAAAGTAACACCGAATCTTATCCCGTTTAAGGCGATAGATTATTTAATTTACATACGGCTGGTTAAATTAACTCATCCGATAGTTAATCTGGAGACGGTTGAACGGTTGCACTATTTCTATGTAAATCGGTTCAGCCGCCGGTTGGTCGCCCCTGGCGCGGCTCGCTTCAAACGGCTTGATCCGTCAGCATTTTGACATCTTTTGATGATTACCGACAAATAATGAGAGAATTATTAAATGAGTCTCAGTTCTTATGGTAATTCGATATCTTCACAATAAATAATAGCTTCAGGTGCTCTCTTTGTAAACAACTGCTTGTTGGCGAATATTTGAAACCGATATCTACATTTGTAAGATTAATTATCAACAAAATATACTCTAATAAACATTTATAAAATAACTCCTATGCTATGTTAATGCAGAAGTTCAGGTTAATTTATTTTTATTTCTATAGTTATGAAAATAAATCGCCTTTCTGTAGCATTCCATAGTATTAGTGAAGTGATGCATTAGTTCCCTTCGGTTGTGGAATCCGCACACTCACAGTGCGGTGGTGCGCGGGCGTTTCTCTCAGCCGCATGCCTTAGTCTGCCCATCACCGGTCTGTCTCATAGGGATTGTCATACCATTTTTAGATAATTATACTACGATAAGAGAATCAAAAAGAATTATTGTTTACCAATGTTATATATAATTAGCTTATGCCCGCGACTTCTTCCGCGTGGAACTTAAAAAAAAAACAAATAAGGAGCCTATGCCTATTCTTATGTATTGTATATATTCGTATGCCTATTCTTAAAGAGTATCCTCTAAATCTAGGCCAAATTCGTGCCGTTCATATCCGTGCAGCCGTTTAAGCTACAAACTCTAAGAAACATCTAGTCATCCATCTAAACTTTCGCATTTCCTAGTATAGTAAACTTGTTGAAATGTTCGACTGCTTTCTCCTACAATTTGCAGTCCAAGAATTTACTTAAAATTACAAATGCAGGGTAAAATGGAAAAGGGAAAAATAATTCTTCCCTTCTGTATTACATTTTTTCTTTGATGAATTTGTAATAAATCATTTTCAAGTTGTCTATTAGATAACATTGTTTTAGGGCGTGTCAGCGCAGCGCGTGCATAGATCATCATTAAGATAATCGCATCACAAAATTAAGTTAACATTAGCGTAACATCGGCCGAGTCCTGTCCGCTAATTACCACGCGTAATTAATAAATAAACCAAAAAAAAACTTCGCTTAGGCTGTTCTCGAACTGGTATTAAAGATGTCACAATTAAATCGTTAACTTACAATATGTCTTGAGTTATGAGTTTCTAGTGTTTTAAATATATACAAGCAATTATTAAGCTTTAATAGTAATGTAAAGTTCTTCATAATACTAGTGCTTACATCCTCTAATAAACTATGTATGTTACTTATTTGTTTTTATGATTCAATGGACATGCTTTCATCTACTGTTACGTCCATATATTTTACAAAAACACTATAATATTAACACTAAAAAAGTTACCCTAAATTATCTTTGACATTAATGTATCTGATAGATAATAAAGATATACAATTTAATTTATTAAAGACAAAAAACTTATAAGGGGTATTCCGCCCCACTTGTGTTTATAGTTATCATATTTAAGTGAGAAAGGTTATGATAATTCGCGTCATGCTTGTCTGTCTGACTGTATGATAGATGACGGGGTGTTGGCGGCCGTTGCAATGCACACTGCCTACCGCCCTGTGTGGGTAACGGACGGTGACCATACTAACAACCAACTAAACAGCAAATACTGAAACAATATAATGTTAGGTGTTATAAACTTTGAATTACCCATTGTAAATAGTGAGGTTACGCTTTATAGAGTATGGAACGAAACTTTTATAACTGTAATATACAGTACCAGCGTTTTCTTTTTCAATAAAAGACTAACTTAATAAGCAGAGAGACTACATTCTACATCTCTGCCGAATTTCATCAAGATCTGTTAAGCTTTTAATATACGAGTAGATAGGTAGTAACAAACATTCAAACTTTCGCATTTATTAGTAATAAGTTGATAGTAAGGACTTTGGTACAAGTCGACCACAACCGGTCCTCAATCCCTCGGGAGTCCCCGCGCCCGGCGCACCCTCAGCCCTCAGCACGTGAAACAATACCCGACCGCATCCTGTCGCACTGCTTCAGCAACCGGCTTTGTTTATTGCAAATGCGGTTTTATATATTCCATGTTACAAGATCAGTATCACTCGCTACATCATATTTCATTCATAAGATGTATTTTTTAGTAATTGATTTAATGTAATTAACATGGAACAGAATTGTTGATTAATATGACAGGCTATGACGTCATTGGCACCACGTGTGGTGAGGAATACTGGTCATCTCAGACATTCCGGCAATAACTATCACTGATGCAATAAAAAAAAACATAATCACGTTTTAAATTCAATTTTAGTTCTTAAATTTAAAACGTCTTTATGTGATACAAGCTGTTGCTCGCGACTTCGACCGCGTGAATTTAAAAAAATAATAAAAATGGCCTATGTTAGTCACTGATAACGTGGCTTTTAAATGTTCAAAGAATTTTTAAAATCGGCCCAGTAGTCTTCGAGTTATTTCAATACATGCAAAAATTCAAAAATAAAAATCTTTCCTCTTAATAATATTAGTACAGATATCCACAGACAATGGAAAACAACAATTGTTTCAATCCTAAAACGCACAACTAAGCTAAGAAACTCTATTTACAGAAACAATAGGCTTGTTATAAGTAATCAGACGCGAACGTGTTTTTCATTTTAGGTTTTTGTTTTTGTTCTATAGACTTGTTGCCTTACTTTTACTTAATAAACAGTGAAATACTATTACTATAGATACGTGTAACACTTTAAATTAAAATAAAAGTATTTATAGGATTGTAGCCAACAGTAGATATTACGACAAAGTGTAAATGGTAATGGCAGGAAAGCTGCAATACAATCCGCATACATTGCAATATATTGAGATAAACTGCGCGGGCGCACGCGAGGGCACCGCGATTGATGGACTTCTTTATTTGCGTAGCGAGTGCGGGGGAAGCGGGGGATAGTGACGCGTGCCATCTACCCACCAGGGGTATCGCACTAAGGGTATAACAACTATATTCTAGTACCTGTAAACGGTTACAACAATACACTTAAGTCCCTACACATGTATCAACAACAGTAAATATGACATTCTCTTATAAATGCTATGCATGAAATAATCAAACGAAACAATATTTTTTTTAATACTTTGAGATACGACATCACTGAACAACACCAGAGCGGCCAAGTGTTGAGGACATGCGCACTATCAACGCACATTATCCAATCGAGCCACTTTCTCCGCAGCTGCTGACCCCCTGTGCTCTTGCCGCTACCACACAACAACACCAAGCAAGAATTACAAGAACAAAAACTAAACAAACTGCGCCCACTCTTCCTGTTGTTATCTATTTAGATGACATGGTGAGACTGCTCAAGTCACTCACATCCTTAAACTGATTGGATTAAAGAAGTTATTCGTATAGTCAGTAGTTTTGTGCAATAAAAGTTAATTGCATACAAAGTACATAAGAGAAAGTATTGAATAGAGGAGTCAGATGAAATAAAATTAATGCGTTCAATAGCTTAGTTTTTAATTTTTCTTGTATCAACTTTTTTACATTTTATTTAACACAGTACCGTATCTGTAACTTTTACTAAGGAGTATATACAATATTGGGATTGGATACATTAAATCTACTCTATAACTGTTTTGATAACAAAGGTCATTGGTAGCGAAGATATGATCCATTGGACTCGGTGTCGGAGGCGGACGCTAGATGTCGCCGCGATTGTCCTAAGCTCGAGGATCTGCACAGCGCGAGAGGCACCAGCTCACGGGAACAATTCCTACAAGCTTGGAGAGATCCTCTGCTTCGGCTGGTGCTGCGGCTATTCGGCAGGTGGTACCGATTGAACGTGTCCTCAAGACAACTCCTGTGGTAGCGAGACTTGTGGCC
>NW_013525046.1:497266-514761 GCF_000836215.1 Papilio polytes | reverse complement strand
GGTGACGGCAGCGGCCACAGTGGACATAAAACACAAATGAACAGTCGGTGGGCCGCAGTTAACTCAGCGCCATGATCACCTCGCATACGACAAATAAAATTTTATAGTCAATAAAACTAAAGGAATGGTCCTATTTCAGATAAGGCGTGATCGCTTACTAACCGATAGTTTAACTCTGAGGCAATATGGATCTGATGAGTGACAATAAAGCGAGGCGAAGACGCCTCGAGGCTTAGCTTAGCTTTAATTATCTTAATATCCTCCCGTGCATAACGACGGATATATGCACGGATATATGACGGTATATGCACTAGGAAAAAGAACATTTTTTATGACATTCTTATGACAGTCATGGGTACAAAAGATTCAAGCGTTTCACAACAATTAGCTTAAAGTCGGCAGTTTCTCGGGATATTGCTTTTGTGCGGTATTGGGTATCCGTGGCCACTGACCAGCGCTGGTCGCTATCGGCCGGTGGCTGCGGCCGTTAGATTGACATAATCAATGATGGCTTTTTTATTACATTTGAAAACACTATAAAACCGCCATATAACAAAGCGTTCCTGTAAATAAAACGCTTGAAGCAGTGGGAACGCGACCGACTAGAGGTACTTACGTGTTGCCATTAAAAATATTATGGCGTCATCAATTTTAAAATGTCACCGTAGTTTTAGTGCCATGCCTTTAATTTGTGACATTTATGGCTCAAAACGTCAAACACGATGACCTTTAAGACGAAGGCAAAAGGGCTATATTAACATTGAAGATTTGTTGCGTAATCTCTCTGAACACCGACGATAAAAGGATAGCATTTGGAGGACTATACCTTCGCTGAAACTAAATCAATATTATATTTTGTATGGCGATTGTCTGCTCAAGAACAGATACAATTTACATTTGTATTGTTTTAGTAGTATAGTTTGGCTGCTTTGTCGTTAAGGTGTTGTTTATTAATCGTTTCTTTGCTCTTAGAGACTTGTAGTTGAACATTTGCAATCTAATCCATTCCCTTCATATCGTAACTAAAATGTTTACGTAATTCATTAGCAATTTCGTTAAAATTGATTTAAAATATTACATGAAAAAAGAATTTTGCTTAACTTGATAAATTCCTTCCTTATCCTCTAGTTTCTAACGTCAAACGTAATCCAAAAATTGAAAAGTCCAGCATGGTGCGGTTACGATTGTCCGATACACAACACTACTATATTACGCTTAAAACAAACTGGCCGCGATAACCGCACTCGTAAAACAGTCCGGAGACGACAGGGTAGGCAATTAAATACCATCTCGTTAATAACTCGACAGGTGGAGACGCTCGTAAAGCAGTTTTATGTTCGCGCCATCGTCATCATCATCGCCAGTCGCCTACCGCTAGCCTTCGCCATCAGCACCGCTCAACTTACACATTGCTGCGTACACGTTGTTTAGTTGTTGGAGGTAATAACATCGATTGATCTTGTTTTAATGACTGATGTTTGCAGTATTAAATAATGAATGGATACACTAAGGTTCCCCATTAAACGTATATGTTGCAGGAACAAAACCTAACCCTCGCGTACCAAAGGGATAATTGTGAGCCGATAACATCTCGTGCTCGCGCTTGGACACCATTGTTAACGAGTGTTATTTGTATAATAAAGACGTTTTGATGGCCGGTGGGACAACGTCATCCTTATGATACAAGTAATAGCGATGCTTTTGGCACAGCAGTGTTACTAACTTAACGACAAGCGTGCAACAGGCGCCCCGCAGCGCGACTCGCAACTCTTTTGTGTTGTTAATTCACTGCTCACCCCCCTTCAGAGAGCAGTAGTAATGGTGTGTCGTGTCCGCTCATTACATTTTATGTTTCAAACTGTTTGCCCTTTAATTTCTTCTTTTTAAAAATACATCTAGTTACCACATTAAAAAAATTGTGCCTGTATTTACTTTTCACTAGACACAGTAACATTTCCAGGACAGGATAGACAGGATTGAACGTCAAATATTAACGGAATTAATGTTCAATCCCTTGTTCACATCAAGAATTTAAATTTATAAAAAAAAGTGTTTCATTAGGACAGGTGTTTTGGGTCATTTCGTTATAAAGTTATGATATTAATGATCTATTTTGGCAAGCGGAGACGCGCGACGCGCTGCTCGAGCCGGGCCGGGCTGGCATGTCGCGGCCCCAAGTGACAAACGTTAGCGTTTAATGAATTAGTCAGTACATTTCGTACCGGCGTAGACATGTTTCGAATAAATACACGTCCTTCAAGAATTAATTATTTAAAAAAAAAACAGAATTCGTGTAAAATATATTTGTAAGTTGGTGTATTTGTATAAGGATCTGATATCATGCTATAAGCCGGTGACTTGTGCCGCTGCCGGGCGCGCCCCCTGCCGGCCGTCCCGGGACCGCTCATCAATAACCCCCTGTGCCTGGAGCGGTCGCGGTCGCGGGACCCGTCAACAGGTGCTCCATTATCTTGTAATTTAATTTCTAGAATTGTATACCAAATTAAAAACATACATCTCTATCATCTAATAAAAATTAAAAAAACCCAAAGATGTTATCTTACACCGTAACGGTATTAGAATGTTAATATGTTAGCTTTGAATCAAAAAATGGTAGAGTCTAGAAATTCAAATATGGGTAAAAATGATTTTTGCTTTTGCTAAAATTAAAATGTTAAACTAATGGACATTAAATAAACTACTAAATTATTAAATAATTAAATAAAACGTAATCCCAAATGAATCAATCATTTTGCACTAATTGTGCTTACAAATAAATGTCACCAACTATGACATAAAATATACGTAATAAAGTGGAACATAAAAAAATATCACTTTATGTCGATTAAAGATAAAAATGTTTTAATCAAGTCATCATTAAGATGTCTATGGCAACAAATTCGCATTCGCGCCATGATTTATGTCGTATTCAATAAAAGATGGCGGCGCGACGCGTGACCAATGCGGCGCGTCGTTTCCCCGCCATACATCGTGACCGCAGCGCACGCAGCGCTTAGCTACGATGTCCAACAAATTGAGATGTCGATAATTATTTACGCCGACATCATTAGCCGAATAAAACGGATAAAGTATATTAAATTATGATAAATAATCGTTTCGATACAGCACCGAGCTATATATTACCTTAATACATTTATAACAAACGTCCAGTTACGGCGCGCTATGCATCTTCTTGAATGGAAATAACTTTATCTGCTTCGCTGTAATTGGATTAACATCACGTTAAATGTTAATTCTGCTAGCGTATTATAATGTTAACGTTATACCAGTTTTAGGAGAACATAAATTGTGAAACGAGACAAATACATCACCAAACAAATCATTGTTTCAAAAGTTTAGGTTGACAAACTTTAATGCATATTTTGTTGTTGTACCACTAATTATTACTAGGGTTAGTGCTTACTAGCGATGTTGAGTCCAGTAGTAAGAACTAAGGTGTGGGTTATATAGCTAGGGTGAGAATTTTTAACGCGATAGTGTCCATATTAATCTTAACTCAATTATGATGTTATGAAATGAAGAACGTGCACAAACAGTTCGTTGCTAGTTGCAAGCCTCCGCACTCAGCAGAGCTAGTTCGCGCTCTCGCGACACTCATAAACAAACTTTCAGAAGTTGTAAATTACATTTTACAATTGTTTACACTCGTCTATTCTTTAAACAATGACCAGCTCTATAAAGCTGTTTAAAACGATTTCTTGGTGTAATAATGGTGAGACAGTGTGTGCGGGGGACGCGGTGTGGCGGGGGAGGCGGAGGCACAATAACCGTCACCCGCGCCTTACCCGAGCGCGTCCCAACTTTACAACTACCATATATTACTTGTTTGGCTTGTATTCTATAGTTTTATGGAGCCCCTGAATGGTCAGCGCTCTACAAAGAAAGTCCTAGCACAATGCGCCGTTTAATTTGTTTTGGTTGTAGGGAATTGTCGTTTTGTTCGTTAGATTTATTGTTTTGATGCGCGCAGGCCGGAGCGGCGGGGGATCGAATTAGAAATTTGTTGTTTGTGAACTGATGAGACTACGGCCTTATTTTTTGTCTGCGCATTTTTAACAATGCTCATTTTAAAGTATTCGACACGCCTCAGAATGAGGCATCGATTATGATTATTGGATAATCTTACATATTTTTTTTATTAGGGCAAGTATGACATCTAGACTTAGTCTAGCTAAAATGAGAGTAAAAATGTTTGTTGACAAAAACTAAATTGTAAAATGCTTTAAATACAAACCATAAAAGAATAAGTACCTACGTTCATCTTTATCAAGATAACTCAAACACTTGAAATTCTCACCGAGTTGTGAATAGTAAAACTTTTATAGCACCTCTACGCGGCGATGCGAGTTCAGTAAAAAATTTGACAAGTTGATCGCACGTCGAGTTGGTTTCGCGTAAATAATGCGCCTCGTAAAATACTTGACACCGCTCGTAAAATAACTTTTAACATTTTTCTATTATATACTTTTGTCAAAACATTATACATCGATATGATCACTTAACTTAATATATTTTGAAAACAATGAAATGTTGCAAAGTTAGGCATTAACCTTCGGGAAAATAAAACTATTTACAATTAGAATTAAAAAGAAACACAGAATGCAACATCAAGTATTCCTAAAATCAAGTGACGACATCAGTGAATGGCGAGTGATCCATCAAACCGTTTAGCAATCAGTTGTAGCTGCATGCTGACTGCTGACTGCTCCTTCACCGTTCAGTGTTCGCTAAACAATCGTAAACAGGCATTAACCTGCCATTGTCAATAAACGACTCCCTTCGCAAATATATCTACAGGATGTTGAAACTTTTTACTTAATTCTTCTTTTAAACTATAGTCAAATTCTATTTCTGTAGCTTTTTAAAATCTCTGTCCATTTAAAAGTTAACAGCAATTACGGAAAATAAAACAAAGATAGATCTAGTTAAAAAGCTGAATATTATTGAACATTTTAAAATCTTTAAAACAAAATAGACAGTAAAACGATTATTAGATTAATAATAATTTTTTGAAATTTCGATACAAAACGTAGACCTAATCTAACTCTTAACGGCTCATAAACAAACAACAAAACAAAACAAAACAAGCTGTATACAATGATGGTAAACAATAGAGTAACGGGGCGCAGGGGAAGGTCGCAGCAAACCGCGCAGTAGCTCCCACAGCGAGTGATGGATCACCCCCTCCCCCCCCGCACCACTACAACTACTTAAACACACAACCTTTTCCCGAAATCACACAAAAAATGCCAGCAGGAGTGTAAGACAAAGCGCAGAGACATCACGCGCGCTTCACGGAATAGTTGTTGTTTCTCTGTTGTTGATGCATTGTTGTACTTTATGTTAGCTGGGCCCCACTGCCCAATGCGCAACATTCAGCTGTTGCAACGAAACAAATACTCATTACAATTCTGTTTGTGATACAAACAATTAATCGTCA
This sequence comes from Papilio polytes, assembly GCF_000836215.1. Classification (NCBI taxonomy): domain Eukaryota; kingdom Metazoa; phylum Arthropoda; class Insecta; order Lepidoptera; family Papilionidae; genus Papilio; species Papilio polytes. Next base: position 509,300 of record NW_013525046.1, on the reverse strand, counting down.
GATAAAACTACGAATGTACCAATACTGACCTTAGTATACTTTACATTATCTGACTTTTGCCTGCGACATCTATACCAAATTTCATCGAGATGTGTTCAGCCGTTTAGACAGTAAACACTAACAAACATCCATCCGTCTAACATTAGTATAATTAGTAAGACAAAGCTGTTGATGGTTGAGGAAATATCCAATCTTTAGAGTAACACGATTAATTAAATTTTGGTATTTAAAATATTTCAGTTTACCTTTTACACACTATTCTAGTGAATCAGTTTTAAAGGTAACGGAATTATTTGATTCATCACGTAAGATGTTGTGTGTTCTTTTCAAGGTATCATGTAAGAAAAGTGATACGTTATGTTAACATAAATACGCTGTACCTTGTGACACTCGGCAGACAATCGCGTGACAGGAAGAGAGATGAGGGCACTCTATCAAGGGGCCTGACAACGGACTTGAATTTCTTCGATTTGTCCTTTCATTGTGCGTCCTAAAGTGTGACAACAAAGCGAGAGAGCCGTGTAATGTCCCTCGTAAAACAATAAACCACCAGCGGCGCTCGCAGCCCGGCTCGGCACTCGCCCTGCCACTGCCGCGTCCCCAACCACTGTTGTAAACGAATAGAACGAAACCAGAATATTCCCTATATCTCCTAAAATGCGAAAATAACATTTAAGACCCAAATTTTCAATAATTAAAAAATTAACCTCTAAAATAGCATCTCAACTTTATAAGAACAAACTCTTCCAAACTCTACTAAACCATTTCCTCTTGTATAATCTATACAAGGACTATAAAAGTTCTAGTTTGTTGTTTTATGATCCACTTATAAGTTACGATATGTTAAGAGTTAACATCGTTATGCGTTTTATTATTTAACATTATTAATATAAATCTTTGTCCTCTTCAAGAAATACATAACAAATGTCTGAGTGCAGCGGAGGTTGCTCAACAACTACGGTTTATTTATTATTCAGTTTGACATTTAAAACTTCCCTATAGTCATTAAAATGGTACTTTCTTAAAGAAGTCACAAAGCAAATGAGCACAGATTAAAATATATGTAAGTGCGACAATAAAAAGCGGAATAAATCAATCGAATAAAGGGGGATATCGATAGCGATCGCGGTATCGAGTCACTAATGAATCGATAATCATCGAGCGGGTCGGCGCGGCGCGGCGTGGCGCGGGCGCAACACTAGCGCAACATCATTGTGATGTATGAACGCAGATAAATCTATTAAGAGATGACAACTCCATCGCACGGCTGCGGCGGTTGCGGCGGGGCATCACACACACTTAATTATTATTATTTTAATGTTATTATTCAAATTATCATAATCTCGGCCGCCATATTTATAGCGCTCGAATAATCCTTTTCGATTCGCCGCTTAAGGTCCTCAAGGGTCGTCGCTCACTTAGAAAACAAGATATTTGTTTCATAAATAAATTAAAAATGACATTATAAATTAACAAATATAGTAGGCAAACAAAGTTGAGATAATCATTCAATTACAGAATTTTAGAACTAAAGAACGCCTTTTTAGTCTTAATTTGTAACCTAACTTAAATAAAAACCCTACAAATATCGATCATTTTGTGCTAAGCATTAATTGGAACGAAATGTTTAGATCATTGCAGCAGTGTCAGTGTGCGTCAAGCTTTAATAGGTGTAAACGCTTTATAAAATACACTCAGGGATACATCGGAGACAATTTATTTAAGGAAAGATACCTTCTTGGGCCCGCGTCTCAGCATCCAGTGATTATCGACCGTAATACAAGACAATAGAGCTCTATTTGTATTAATAAACACACAGAGGTCCTATAAAACGTAAGTTTAAAGATATAGGGATGAAATGTATGTGAGTGTTGTTGTTGAGTGTGTGTGCAGCGGCCACGTGATTGCAAAACTAATAACTTATGCCACGCGGAGGCGTCCCGCTAATTTAGTTGTCACGCTCGCCGCTTACTCTCATACTTACACGCTCCTTGCTTTTATTGTAATTAGAGGATATCGCAAACGTAGGCACAAGTTCCTTTTACATCAAGCGATTTTAATAACAAATATAATCCATAGAGGTATGGATTATATTTGTTATTAAAATCGCTTATAAATAAATATTTTGAATTCTAGACCTAAAGTTTCCTACGTTTTAAAAAGAAATCTTACGCAGCTTCTTTTTATATTAGTATCATGCGATAATTACTTACCGAGAAAATTTCTTGTGCTGTTATAGTAAGAATAAGAACAAAAATACCTGGGTTTGGATAAGTTAATATATGTTTGTCTTGTTCCAACACACCTCACAAGGACGTGTTAGTGCTGATCAATATTTCTGTTAAAGGTATGTATGAAGGTATGGTGCAAATGGCGGCGGCAGGAAGTGCCGCAACCTGAGCCACTTCCGGTGCGGGGGCGGGGCGGGACGCGGGAGAGGGGCACCGCCACACCCACCTACCAACGCTCCACTGCCTTGTTTACAACAAAATAATTCACTCTACACGTCGTTGTGCCTACGTCCTAGTGCTTAACTTTAGTACATGCATCTTGGTACCTATACAACAATCTGTTGTTAACTATTTTATTTTATTTGTTATTTCCGTAAAATAAAGCATAATCTACCTTTACACATCAACACTTAGCGATTGTCTTACCGTAAGATAGGCTACAGGTCTGCGTCACCCGGGCAAAACATAAAGTGCAACACCGACATAAACTACGCGATATGTAGGAAATAATCACTTACTTTGTCATAAGTGAATAGTGAATTAGAAGAAGACAACAGTGTTTTAAGCGCTATTGACATCCATCTATCAAACAGTTATCGATATCATCCCAGGTTTGACAAGAACGTGCCCGTAATTAAGGCATCAGAACATCAATCATCTCGTCCACCTTGCGGTGCGGGGGGGGGGCGGTGCGGCGGGGGAGGAGAGGTTGCTGTCAAAATGTTTCCGCAGTCGGGGATTTCATTAAGCCAGGAGGAGCGGCGCTGGTCTTTGACAAAAAAACAAACGCGTCCAGAGCCCGCGCGGTGTCGGGTTGCCGCCCTCCTTCCCGCGCCCGCGCCCCTGCCGATAGGGTTACCCGATACACTATTATGCCATTATTTGGGAAATACTAATTGTGAAGGCTTTCGGATGCTCCTTCTGTTCGCGGCAACACTCTCATCGCCGCCGACAATGTTCTCAAATATACGTATTACTTCAGTACGTTTTTGTCACTATTCGGTATTGTGGTATTCGTGTATTAATGTTAACACAATATGGATTTGTTTAGTATACAAATACCTTTTAAAAATTAAACTTTCCCCATTTCTGTCAAAAAATACTGCTTCGAGAACCTGAAAAAAAAACATTTTCTACACAAGGAGCGACACTCGTGTCTCATTTCAACATATCATGTTACAGAAAGTTAAAAAGCTAATGAGAATGTAACTCGCGACAGTTGTACAAACAACTGATCGCTGGCTGCGAGACACGACACCACGTAACGTATTGGTAGGAGAAATAAATTATTTACAAGTTTTCTGCTTCAAAATAACTTATTATAACTTGTTTATATTACAACATCAAAGGCACAACACTTAAAACAACATTCTCGTCTAATGAAATGTCCAAGTAATTTAATGAATTAACTTTCGGATTATTTTTTCACCAAAGTTACGTAAAAATTAACGCACCGGGAAATAGATATCATGTTACACTAAAAAATATTTATAAACAACAAAAATATCTTATGACTTGCACAAAGGTGGCGTCTGTCAAATGTTACGGAGCTTGAACAAATATTGTTGCAGCGCTTTTTACTGCAGCCGGAGACGTTACGTTACATCCGAAGTGTTGAGTGTCAGTAGCTGAATGAAACTTAAAGATTAGATATCACAGTAAAGATCAAAACCATTTTATTTAAATATTGGACGTTTTAAACATTGAATTATAAATATTGCTAGCTAAACGAAAGTTAAGTTTTTTCCGAGAAATTCTTGCATCTTTCACATCTGTCCAAGAGTTTGCCCTTTCGGTAGGAACGGGGTTTTCGCGTCAATGACAGGTTCCCACACCGCGTCACTCGTCCACTCAGCGCTCAGCATGATGGCAAAGGCATCAAGGTGCATTCTGCTACTTTGAAGACGCAACCGACTGGAATAATCTCATTGACTTGTTGACATTTCCACTGTACTCATTGCTCATTGTGTATCATTTTGAATTGTAAATGTAAAGCCTTTTGGCAACACTTAACAATGCACAAACTCAAAGAAAATAATTCTACTTGTGTCCGATGAGAACGTACCATTTTAATCAAGAGAGTCATTTAGTTACTCAACTTGAATACTTTACAAATATCGTATTACCTAATTGTGTATAGCTTTTGCGCGCGAAACCGTCCGCGTGCAGTTTTAAAAAAACTAAGTAGCCTGTGTGTTCATCCGATCTATGTATCTATGCCAAATTTAATCAGGATCCGTTGAGCCGCTTCTTTTCTACCAAACACCTAAACGGGATAAATATCCATCTAATCTATAAAGCGTATCTGTAATGAATGTCTTAGATTTTTTTTTTGTTATAAAATCTGTATTTTGGGAGCAGCATTATTTTTAATCCCATAATATTAAAGAATTACAAAAAAAAATTTACATAATGTACTCGTATTCAATAAGCTATTTTTTCCAATTCTACTTGTGGGATAGACTGACATCTATTGTCAAAAAGTAGCTACATATAACTTCATATAGAAATTTTCTTCAGCGCCATCTTTTGCTGAGTAGCAAAACGCATCAAAAGTAGAGACATCTATTAAAGAGTTTGGGTAACGAAACTCAAACGTGTCGATTTTAATGTGAAATTATTTTGAATTTTGTAAGATAGATGTCTCTTATAAAAAGTATTGATCTTTATTTCGAAACCTTTTTTAGTTTTTACCCTTTTCGCTCTTTTCACTTGTAGTATTAGAATTCTCGAAGAATCGAAGAATTCTCTGTAGTAATAGAATTCTCATTAGGTTCTATAGTGAACACAAAATAATGATTAGCTCAGTAATACAGCAAGTTAATTATAATATGCCTACATAAACCGCTGGCGTTTGGTCAACTAAATAAAATCACATTTTAAAAAGATAACATTACCTTTACTATGAAATTTTATAAGCAATATTATACATTACAATTTAATACAAAAAACCGTAAGATATACAGTTATAGAATCCAATAAATACATTGAACTCACAACTGAGACAACTTCGTATTTAGTCACAAAATACATACGCTGGTTACATTTGTATACTTACAATGGCACTTTATAATACAATTTAGATCACAAATCTCATTTGTGTGACAAGCAGACTACCCTAGTTGCTGCAGACATCCATCGCTCTGCAAATAAATACAAAATCCTACGTAAACATCCCGAGTGATGTCATAGTCAAAATTTTACACCACTGGCATTTACATAGCAAACATTCAAATCTTACCATTTTATATATTAACTTTATGAATACGTTTTATATAGTTGTATTGTATCAATATTATACAAACATTTCTAATTTTGTGTTTACACTAAAGCAAGAAACATCAAAATCTTATTCAAGCAAACATCTCACAGCAATATTTTAAAAAAGAATATTAAACAAAAATGTCCTCTCACTTTACAAAAACTATGCATGCATGCAAGCATGCTATGCGCAGAAACAAAGTCCCCGTGTCAGTACATGAACCAGCATTTTGTTGGCCACACATTAATCGCTAAAGCATTGCAGAACGCCCAACCATATAAATATACAATAACCTGGCAAGTATCATTGAACTAGCTTCTACGCAACATTTTATATTGACAGGAAAACAGTCAAATAGCGCGACCTACACCCTAACAGAAAAACTTCCTCTGCTTCGATTCAAAGTCATCATCACTGTCGGAGAAGCACGCTGTAAACCCACTCTTATCCCGAGAGTCCCGTTTCAATAACTGTCTATCACCTGCAGACTTTTTTAACTGAGTACACCTGACACTTTGACGCTTCTTCTTTCCAGAATTTTCCAATAAGTTAGTCTCCGTGGGGCCCGCCACGTTCACCGCAGCCATTGAACTCAATTGTTCCGTGGAGTTGCTAAGAACCAGAACAGAGTTGTCCATTTGTCCCGCTCTCTGGTTTATCTTACGTCCGCTTCTCGTTCGGGAAACAATCTCTTCTTCGGAGTTTTCTTTGCGGTCAGAGCTGGTCAATTCACTCGACTTTTTACAGATTCGTTTACGTCTATCTGTAGCACTTCTGGTATTATTAACTTTAGTAGGAGTGCTTTCGGTGTTACAATTCCGTTGTCTTTTAGGATACCTGGACGTGCCATTTGATTGTGCGGTTTCATCAACATTGCTGACCTCGTTGTCATTATTACATTCTTTATTATCAGATTGCTTTGGATTCATAAATTTCAATAAGGAAGTTGAGCGACTAACTCTTGTGACTTTAGAATTCTGCTTCGAAGTGACCAAGTTGATGACATTCTGAGATGAGTCCGTACTGTAATTCAGAATAGTTGAATCCTGTGGCCCCGTGTTCATAGACTTATTAACACATACAATTGTCTTGCTCTCCTGTTTCTGTGGGCTTTCTTGTGATTCCTTGATAAAAGTCCTGTTAATCTTATTTCTCATATTCCTTGGAGTCTTTGTTAAATGAGTTTTAGTAGAACGTATATAATTAGCAGTGAAACCAGATACATCACTGTCATCTTCTAATTTTCCGTTAACTACCCCAGGCTTTGACTTGTCATTAACATTGCTGCAGGGTGGCTCTTCCATTTCCACATCTGGTGCAATAGTTTTCGTCTCATCATTTGGAAGTTTAGGGCTCTGATTTTCTGGTGAATTTTGTGAAGCCGGCGGAGGCTCTAGAGGCAATGTTTTATTTATTACTTTAATGGTACTATCCAATTGGTTGTCATTTAAAGATTTCTGTAGCTTCCTAAGACTGCGTCTTAAAGCTGTTACTTTAGGAGTTGATGTCACCATTTTATTCTTTTTTTCAAAATCCATTTTGCTCTTTTTCTGTAGTCGCATCCTTTTTGGTTTAACCACTGTTGAGGATTTTTTAATGATGAAGTCGTCATCAGACCCATTAGAGCTAGCTTTGACATTGTTTTTGGAGACTTGGGGCTGAGTATCCGATGTGAAATAAAATGCGCTTTGATCTTTCTCAGTTGAGACAGAGTCTTGATCAATCAGCACCAGTTTTCGCTTATTTTTTTTCCTAGGAGAAGGCACTTCTTTAACTGCTTTACTTTTAGAGTTATACTTTGAGCAATGGGCTTGTTCTTTAGGCTTGTTATTGGTTTTGTCATATGTGTAGAGGCATGGCGCACGTTTAGTGTGCACCCAGTAGGAGATCTCCTCCATGTTGTTCATAAAGGGAGTGTCAGGGGGCTTAACTTTCCAGTAGAAGTTTTCATGAGCTGGGTCCATGCTGAGGAGCACTGGCTCCGGATCAGGTGCAACAGGCACTGCAGCGGCGACATCCAGTTGCAGCTCGCGCGCACCACCATGTCGCTCCCGCTCGACGACACCCCCATTGCCCGCTGCCTCGAAATCACCAAATCCATCGTTTTCACATTCCATACACCTGTAATTTTACAATCGAACTTTAACACATTTACATATTTCAATAAGTTTCCAACAGTAAAATTAGTATTGATTAGAAATATCAAACGTAGTCTTCGAAAAAAATTGCAATTCTTAGAAGTTTGACAACTCAAACCACGGCAGTTATATGCAAACGTTTTGATGGTTGTTACGTTTTGTACACATATAAACATTAAAAAGTTCAAAATACATTGAACTTAACGATATTTGCAGGTTTACATTGCATCGCACTACACAGCATCGCTTAAATTACGTATAAATCCACGCCGAACCGTTCAACACAGCTTTGCTTCTAATGACGAAACAATGCCTTGTTATTACCTTAATACAAATACAGGTATCGAAAATGCAATTTGCACTTGACAAACTTATCCATTTAAGTAAATTAACAAATACTTTTCATGAAGTTTAAGCTATAGGTGAATACAATACAAAATCAAAATGAGTAGTAAACTCGCCGCAGAGGAAAACTAGGCAGTAATGTTGCCATGGTTGTTCAATAAAATGTACCAATATGTATACTTCGCTTCTTTGTATCGAATTCCTATGAATAAAACGGTTATTACTGTACTATGGTATATTAAATAATGAAACAAGCTAGCTTGCATTTTAATTAAACTTAAACAACTAAATAACTTATAACACCTTTATTTAACACAATAAATTTAACAACACAACTAAATCAAAGATTTTTACACTTAGACAATAGCGCTCGAAAATGTTATTCAACTGGCATAATATGTGCACTAACTGTCGCCAGTGAATCTATACAATCCGTTCCTGTCGAACTGCATTGGCCAACAAGGAACAATCATGCCCAGTACACACTAGGCCAGTACAGTTGGTCTTGTTGCTAATAGTAAAACACAATTTTGTTGTGACTTAATCAAATTCCCAGGGACCTGGACCAAAAGGAGCGCCCAAGTTCTGCGAAATACATTCTCTCACATAACCGTTTAAGGGAAAAGTAAAGGCCGGAAAAAAAATTGGCTTAGGGCGCTGGTATTGCTAAAAACGACACTGTCTTCTCTACTGCAACAACAACCGTAAATGTTCCGCCAAAATCGCGAAAATCAAGTATGCTTTATATAATGTCAATGGTGCATCATATTTTATATGCTGTTAATTTTACGATACCTATGTGTATTTGCTCTTTGGCGTTAATTGTCAATGTCATGTCCAATTTTTGCGGGTAAAATTGGCTTTTTATGTTTCTTAAATAACAATAACGTGCATTAACTGAAAACTAATTTTTACGTTAAATGCAATGTGTTTCTAAGAAAAAGCCAGTATGAACGACGTGCAGAATATCATAGATCGTCAGTTGGGCATATGTAAGTGGTTACATTTAGGACTGAAGCATATTTTTGTCGATCGTTGTAGAAGGATAGTTTGTTTTTTGTTATAGTTTGCCGTTTTAACTACGATAATATTCTGAAGCGCCTGGTTGTGAGTGACGAGGAGTCATTTTACGGAGCATTGAGCTCAGAGCAGGACCCGCCTATCTTCGCATGCCGATTCGCAGAAGCCGCCGGTTACGAACACATTCTTGCTCTTGCCAATGAAGATGGGAGGGTTGTTATTCAGGTATTTTATAATGTAAATGTTTATTAACGCTATAACATAGTTCAAAGTAACATAACATCTGTACTGCACTACACACGCAATAATTATGCCTAAATACAATAGAATAATAATAAATGAAGAGCTATGTTTAAGTTTTTATATCAGTTTTGGATTTATTCACAAAGTATGGAATAAGTTTCCTTTATAACAGTAATATATTCAATTGTAATCATTTGTTATCCTCTAGATACAATCAAAACATGACATTGATGTCTTTGACATAATATCCTCATTAAGATTGAGAAATAAAAACAATAACTTTACATACATACACTTCTTTATCTAATTTTAGTACAGTTTCTTGTACAAGCTATGGTGTAGCATGGTTGAGTAAATATGTTATGAAGAAAATCTGAATAGATTATAATCAACAAAACGGTAGGAAATTTGTAATTGAATATAAGTTGTTGATTAAAAGATAAATGATCAGGTATAAACCAGATTATTTTGCTTAAACATTAATTAGATTTAGCAGTATTTGGAACATTGATAGCATTGTTTTCAACCTAAATCTTTGCCACTTAGCGGCTCCTATCATTGATTGATTAAGGCATATATTGAACAAAGCTTTTTTTTTTATTTTTAACTTTTTATCTTGAATGATATGATATCTTTTATATATGTATTTGTTGTGAAAAAAATAATCGAACACACACACAGACATATACAGATAAGGTTGTGTGTCAAGTAGACTCCCCACTGAATTTCTCGAGCGCTGTGGCTGTGTGCAACAAGCATATAAATAGGGTGGTGTATGCCTCTTGTTCATTCAGTCACTGGTTACACCTCGGGGAGTACACTTGTGTGTACGCGATGTTCTTAACCGCTCTCCTCTTGATGTATTCAGTTCCTTAAGAAAGAGCCTTATGAAGTTCCATTTAATATACCCCTATCGATATTCTTATCGATACATTCGTGTGTCGTAGTTATGTGATCTGTGTGACAACGCGATCATAATAGTCTACTTTATCGCACACAATTTGATAACTTATATATTATCTGAAAGAGTATACAAATAACAAGAGTCGGGAGTACCTACTCAAGAATAGCATCTACCAAAGGAGCCAAGCAGGGAAGCTCAAATCAAGTTCACTTTCCGGAAATGGGCATCTTTTGCGAAATAAACTTGCATAAATCAAATGACGGAGTCTTCGTAGCCGGAAGTAAAGTGCAAGGAGTTATAAGATATGCAGTCGATGTAGAAACAACTTTCTCTCAAATTTCTGTATCTCTCAAAGGCAAAGGAGTTTTGAGTATAAAGAGGAAACACAATGATAAGAGCAAAGAGGTCACGCACTGCAGCAGCGAGGATTACTTGGACCTTCAAGACGTAGTCACGGAATCTGACACTAATGTCATTCCTGTGGGCTCGTATGAAATTCCTTTCACCTTCGAATTGCCTGATAACATACCGCCGTCGTTCCGACACACGAGCAGTAACATGCAGTACGCCGTTAGTTGCAACATCCGATATCATGTACGCATCAAGTTCAAAAGACCGGGCTTTTGGAAGTTCGCTAAGACGTACAAGAAAGAGATCGAAGTCGAGTCCGGCATCGTTCCGAGGCTCCCTTTGGATCCCATCATCTACGGGAAGCAGAAAAAGCTATCTCAACTATTCAGTCGCAAGAGTAGTACGATCACCATCAAAGCCGGTGTGGCCAAGTCCGTCCTTGGTCCCGGGGACGCGGTGGAACTCGAATATGACGTTAGAAACGACTCCAATGTGACGGTGAGGGCCGTCGAGACCAAAATCGTGGAAGTTTTTAAATTCACGACGAAATCGAAAACTGTGGAGAGGTCTTTGGACGTGTCGCACGCGGAATGCAAGACGGGCTCGGTGAAGGGCGGCGAGAGTCAGGCCATGAGACTGGCCCTAGATGTGCCACCGGACACCAGGTCCCTAGACTTCTCCGGCCTCGTGTCCAGGGACTATTTCGTGCAGATGACGGTGGAGTTGCCCTTCCCGCACTTCAACTGCGTGCTCCTGATGCCGCTGCAGTTCGGGCAGGAGGGCCGCGCGCGCGCCGCCTCCCCGCCGCCCGCCTACTGGGAGGTCATGCCCGACGACGACAAGGATCACAAAGAATAGCCGATTTACTACACCTTATGAAGATGAAAAACATATTTATTACATCAATTTAAATACTGTGCGAATAAATTATTAAACCTAACGATTGTGTATTTTCTTGTACCATAAGCAATATTGTACCTTTCATTTTCATAACGAAACATGCTGTGGTATGGCGGCTGTAGGCGGTAACGTCGGATTTGATAAAATGTAATTAGTAATCTGATAACATTTTCCAGCACTGAAATTTTCAGAAATCTTAGAAATTCAATTAACGTGATATCGAAGTTGATATAGCGATGACTTTGGCGATATTTTTATCGACATAAACCTCTTGAATTTAAGATACCGTAGTGTATATGTATGTAGAGTATCTTAGATATTGTTTAAATTATCATGTATATGTGGTTCTTTCCGTTCCATTCTCTATATATGTAAGAGAAATAATAGTTTACTATCTGTTTATAACCCAATTGATTTAAATTTAACATGAATCAAAATCAAATTAAAGCTAATATGTTGGACGAACCATTTTGTATCACTCACGTGAAATAATTCAATAATCGCATTTTGAAATACAAAACTACTTGATTTAGGACATGTATTTCCGTATAATTCCTGTTGTGTCAATGCGATATGCGATGTGCGATGTGTGAGCGTGTGACTTGTGGCCAGGACACGTCGAGCCGGCGCGCCGCGAGCT
>NW_013525046.1:490597-495575 GCF_000836215.1 Papilio polytes | reverse complement strand
GACAAGCCCGCCAAGACGAAGCCGCCCGGCGCCAGGAGCTTGTTGACATATTTCAATGTCGACAACGCGCTTAGAAAAATAAAAACGACCTCAAAATGAACCTTGCAAATGAGCAGCTGAGAGACTGAAGACGACTTGCATTTATCTAATTTATGTAAATTATTGTTGTGATCGGACTGAATTAGGATTTTAAGAGAAATAGTTTGTAAATTGCAATATCACGAGAGGAGATGAATTTCACTGACGACGTAGTGCGGCCGACAGACAGACGGACAGACGGACAGACGGACAGACGGACAGACGGACAGACGGACAGGCAGGTCGCCGCGCACACTTGTGGCATTATTTAGAGGACATTACTGTATGTTGCTACATGTACATTCTAATCATTTATTGGAACAAAATACTATTAATGTAGTGCTACATTATAAGTTTCAATGAACTTTACTATTACCTAACCTTCTCGATACGTGAATGTGAATAGTGTTTGATTTTTTATAAATGTAAGTTTCCATTAAGATATAAGTAAATAAATGTATAAAACCGTGACCAGTGTTTGTTATCGATTCAGTGCGGTATGTTATCAGTTATCACCTGTGTGCTTATCGCAACAAATCCTGCCGATAGCATCGACATGAGGTCCGCGTGAGCGAGGCTCCATTTCTCTTATCATAAATAACTCTTTATGTATTCAATGAACAACAGTATCTGAAGTACTCGCTCTGGAGGTACTCGAGGCGGGATGTTTGTACAAAATAAAACAACAAGTCATGTGCCATTGCTCACTCTTTATTACGCTTGTTAATTCAATGTATAAAACATAATATAAATTATCTTGTAAAATATCACCACTGAGTTGCAAGATGGCCGCGAGCTCGCTCATTATGATATCCGTTTTGTTTAAAAATGTTAAAATGATCGATCGCTTCAGAATGAAAGTTACAGAAAGCGTGTCGCAGTCGGCTCGCGGCCACGGCCCGACGTCGCCACGCGCGTGTCTGGCAGGGGAGGGACAGGTAGGGCAGGGGAGGGACAGGCAGGGCGGGGAGGTCGGACAAGCGGCCGCCGTACAATTTGTTATACCTACTACATCTAACCAGCTTACAGCTACCACTTACGCTATGTACATACAATATTTACCAAGCGACGTTTTCATCTTAAAAAAGTCCTTACTTTTATCGTATTAATTTGAAAATTTGTTAAATGTCTTTAATTTCACCGAGTTCATTCACACCACTTTTTCTTTTTTCTTTTTTTTATATTTTCTGTTCATTTTATAACACAACAAGAATAACAGAAGTTTAGCCCGGCTACATCTACAGACGAAGTTATAGTTGTGCGGGGGCGGGGGAGGGGGCGGCGCACCCTTCCTGACATGTAAGTCTCTTCTAAACCTTACAACGATAAAAATGCTGTTTATATCATCGATGAAAACATTTTGCTAACACCGATATTAATAAACCTGGAGAAATTGCTAAAGAACGTTACTTCGAGGGCGTCACAAGCGGCACCGACATTGCTGTATCTGGAAACGACACTTTTATACGTTCATCTCTTTGATTTCCTCACATTTATAAATAAAAAATTACGAGAAAGCGAGGGAGAGAAGTCGCCCCCGCCCCCGCCGCCCGCCGCCCCCGCACACAGCGGATAGATATAACCTCAGTAATACACAAAAGAATCGCGCGTCGCCGGACGTTTGCGATGACGAACTCGACTTACAAAACTTGTACATGATTATCTAAATGTTGCGCCAACACAAACACCGAGCGGCCGCGATACGAGATCAAGTCAAGTCAAAAATGACTGCCCTTCGTGTGATGCGGACCTCTCCCGCACTTTACTACGATTTATCTTTGACAAACGTTTTGAAAAATGAGTGTCTACTATGTATAAAATCACTAACAAGTATTTGTTTTCTAAGTGAAAGTATCCTTTGTAATGTCTTTTAGTACATTTATATTAAGTTAGTGTAACGTGCACCTTAAGCTAATTGTCGACTTCAAATATTCACGATAACTACGAGTCGCGTCAGCCCTCACCCCTCGCCTACCCCTCGCTCACCTCCGCTCACCGCTCGGTCACAAATACATTACAAAGACCGATCGCATTTCACTCTTAAAGAGGCTGCAAAGTATCACTAAACTTCTTTTGTAATGATCGCAACATTGTAAGAAAATAAGACTCGCCCCTGCTGCGAAACAATGAGATCCGCAAGTCGTGCGCCCGCGCGCTGCCTAATGCAAATGTTATATGTTCTGATAACGTATACAAAATAGCGCAAAGAAATCCGCATCACTCGAAATCAACCCCCGCACCCCGCACCCCCCCGCACTCGCGCACTTACAAAAACGAGTAAAGATATCAAAAAACTACCTGCGCCGCGCCGCCGCCGCCGCAGCAGCAGCAGCAGCGCGCGACGCATACACTTTGTACTTTGATCATAGAGTGCAGAGGAACTCGAACACTGGAGCGATCACACGGACAGACAAACTTTACATAGACGCCGTTTAGTCCATTTACAATAATGTTATAGAAAAGATGGCCGCGGAGGTCGCGACACTGCACTCGTTACGAGCTCGTTCTGGGCTGTTGTTACACGTTCTGTGTCGGCGCTCTCCGGCGAGCTCTGCCGACGCTTGTCGTATCGTGACATTTGTCGTCACGTCGTTGCCGCCGCGTGACGTGACGTGACGTGACGTGACGTGACGTGACGCGGTGTCACAGGAGCGCGCGCAGGGCGGACGCTCCTCGCAGTGGACGTACTGGAACAGCAAAATATATCGATTATTTTTAAATCTGCAACTAAAGCGACATGTTAGTGTGTAATGGTCTCGCCGAGGCTTGCGACATCACCGAGATGTAATATTATATGGTTATAATAAAAAATAGTTTATTTCTAACATCGAAGATTTCAAATTTGGAAATATTTACATACTTAATATCGCTAACACTTTACTAAAGAACATTATTTCTGTAAAATTAACAGTCGCTATACGAATTAAATTTGTTTTATTGTAGCAGTATCAGTGAGAATGTGTGCAGTGTGTATGTGTGTATGTGTGGCGGTACGCACGTGCGCTGGCGGCGATCACCAGCAGAAGACGGAGAGCTCGCCGTGCGCCGCGCCCACCGCGCGCCACGACCGCACGCCGCCGCCCACCTTCAGCTGCGACACACCTCGTATTTACATATCTCGTATATACCTGATACCTTTGAGTGCAAAGGTATGACGTATTACAAGAATACCTTATGTCTAATAATACCGTTGTACTTAAATAAATCTGTACCAGGTAGGTAGGTATAGGTATACCAAGTCGGAAATCATACGGAATCATACGGAAATTAATCTTACTAATCTTACTAATACTATAAATGCGAAAGTTTAGATGGATGGATGGATGTTTGTTAGCGTTTGTAGTCTAAACGACTGAACGGATCTCCATGAAATTTGGCACAGGTTTAGAGCATAGTCTAAAAGAACACATAGGCTACTTTTTATCCCGGGATAAGTTACGGTTCCCGTGTTAGTTTTTTAATGTGTACTCGATCATTCTGCAACGGTTCAACATATCTTATTGAAATTTGGCACAGATGTAAAACAAAGTCTGGAGTACACATGGGATAAGCTTCATCCCCGAGGTGTCCGGTTCCCGAGGGATACGTAGCTTTTTGTTATTTACATAGTTCGTATGTTTTCTAATACCACGCGGACGAAGTCGCGGGCAACAGCTCGTTATTTTATAAATCCTTGTTCGTATTGCGTTTACTTGAATGACATCATAATTTATGGTATATTTAAATATTCAGTAAAGTTATTTGTAACGTTGTTACTAATTGTACTTCTTTTAACAAGTAAGCTTATAAGTATTACGTCGTCGAATTGGAACCTACAACCTCGTATTGGTACACTCGCTAAGGACATTCCACACATTGTCTCGCCGGCGTACTAAGCGACGCGGCGAGTATGAGCCGGCGATACAACAACAGCGACACGCAGGTCGCGTTCCACTGCGGGGCGCGCGGCGGGCTGCGCGGCGCGGCGGCGGGCTGCGCGCGCAACGGACGCGCTCATTCAGCCGCGCTCAATGAGCGCCGCCGCGCGCCATTCACCGCGCCGCCCGGGTAGGGGGACCGCGTCCGACAGAACAAACTGCATATTTTCGCGATTCGCATTTATATGATGTTACTGATTTTAGTTTAGGTACGCTATACGTTTTCACTACAAATGTCAGTAAAAGGCTGCACTACACTCGCCATGACGCATTTTTTAATTAGCATATGAAGTTTATGAATGCAAAATATTGAAACAGACCAACAACGAAAATAAACGTTTTCTGTGCATCATCTGTATGTAAAATACTAAGTCAAAATTATTTATGGATCAGACAAATGTTCGGGGAAAGCGTCAAGTGGCAAACACTTGTGGTTCACGGCGCAATTTGAGCACGCATGAGGTTCTATAAGCCCACCTTTTAAAAGCGATTAGAAATTTAGAAAAGCCGCCAAAAGTATAGGAATAACGATACATCCTCAAAATATGTCTACCGTGACATTATATTGAAGATCGTTACTAAGATATTCACTACTTTCTAGAAATTAAAACGACGTTACTGAATATTAGGAGGTCCTTCACATCGCGGCCGTATCTAGTACAAGATGTTGTCGGTAAGTCAGTTCGTTGACTCCGCTTTATCTGCGCCTCATCCGCGCCTTATCCGCGCCTTATCCTGCCGATAGTGTCGCCCACTTTATCAACAAACTGATTGTAAATTAAGCAGCGGAGAATCTATACATCCCGAGTTTCATCACCGCGCTGTATTATCGATGTGCTTTTAAATTTTCGTATTCCGTAAGTACCTTATATGTTGCGGTAAAGAAAAACATCGCGATACAACTTGCACATAATGTGTGCAGTGGGCGGCGTGCATGAGTATGACCTCGTCACTCCCGAGGGGGGGGGCTCGCCTCCCGCGGG
>NW_013525046.1:471439-488988 GCF_000836215.1 Papilio polytes | reverse complement strand
CCGCCGCGTCCCCGCTAAATATTTCAGCGTGTAATTGCACAACTTGCAATTCCCTTCCGTCAAAGCGTCGCATCATTACACGCTTGAATTAATGGACGGAGATGCCCCCCCCTTCCCACACCCCGCGCATTCCGCCCTCCCCACCGCTGAGAGGAAAAAAACTACGTCGAAATCGCCTAACTCTGCGGCGTCCGCTCATTTATTATGGAAGCAAGAGCAAAGGAAAAAACCTGGACGTCTTTAGCTGTACCTCCGGCCGGCGCAGGGTTGCCACAAACGGTACTGCTACCTCGCAGCGCGGATATAAGAAAGGCATCTTTAACAAACTTTCATACTGTATCTAACGATCAATATTTAGTATAGATTTCAATACTTATATTGTGAACGCCCAAGGTTATTACTGCAGGGTCGTATTGATAGAAAGTGGTAACAAACTATTCGTCTTAAAATACGATAAAACAACACAAACGTTTTTTCCCAGAAACATTAAATAGTGTGCTGAACATTAAGTAATACGCTGTCACTGTTCATATTATAAAATGTTTGCCCATGTCTGACGTGTGTCGCTATTGCCGACAGCCCTAGTCTCTCGCTGCTTACGGCCTCAAGTCATCCGAAATACTTATATTACAGAGTATTGAAAGTCGAGCGGGAGAGATAACAATGCGGCCTCCGGCGGCGGCGCCAACTCACTCCTACCTCTTTACACGCCTGCACACGTTATATGTCTTTTTTAATCATGACGAAAGATTATGAAAGTATGACAGGAGTAGGAGAGGGCATTGCCTTCCGGTGCGGTGATACGGGATAATATAGGAACTTTATTAATTTGCAACATTGGTGCTCGCCGGCGGACGCCGCGCGGTCGCAGGCGGCAGGGGATTTCACGCTCCACCGACGGACAAAGAGACGGGCATTACTTACGCCCTACCGCGCCGCCCGCCCGCCGCGTCTGCCCGCCCACGCCGCGCCGTCTGAACAATGCCCGCCAGTGTGCGACGCCGACGCTACATTACGAGATGCTCCCGTAGTACGTTAGGAAAATACTAGTTCTTCTCACATCTTTGCCGACTTATCATTTTATGTTTAAATTTCAGGGATACAAGCCGTTTAATTTTGAGAGATGAGTGATAGGGTCGCGGCGTGTTGCAACAGATATACATGACACGGTGCACCGGCGGCCGGGTCTGACACTACATACATTGATAACATTTACTTTGTCACTATATTATACCTTAAGTTACGGAATTACATGTGTAACATGTGAATCTGAAATGATGAAAGAAAAATATTACCTCAAAGCCTCTTTTAGTCAGATTAAATATTTTTGAATTCCTTACAAAAATATCCGCGGCCAAATCGGAAAATTTAATTACTCGCCCTAATTACAGCAAAAATAAAAAAAAAATCGTAAGCTCATCTACCACGAGACGGAATAGGATGCGACTTTGAACCTTGTGGTGAAGCAACAAAGTAAAGTATCGAGTGCACGTGTTCCGGAGACAACGGGCGAGGGCGCCGCGCTCTCTATCAACCCCGCATCGTGCACTGCCTTCAATGCCATGACACGTCGGCAGCGCTCGCTGCTCGTAGCTCGGCGCACAACAGCAATTAGCAATGCACGCACCCGCGCCCTACCGCTTGCATTGCTTACCTGTCAACGATATCGCTCGAGGGACACTTCGCCAGGGGGAATGGGGTAGACTCCAAACATGTACAAGAGATATAACTTCTACATACAATATCATAGTATCGGTAGCATCTTATGAAAAGCTGCACCTTCAGTAATGTAGCGCTTTAAGCGTTCAGCGTACAACCTGCATCTGCAAGTAGCAAGGCTCGCTGAGATAATACAGTTCGGAGTCTACAGTCCGGAGTTCGCGCTTCGCCCCCGGCTGCGCCGCGAGGCAGATCCCTAGCCGTTAGAGTTTTTCACAAAATATCTTTGTCTCGGTACGAGCACTCACATTTCGCTAATTAGACGCCGAAATGTCGTTGTACCGAGGATTTTTTTTCGTAGCGACATTACTGTTTTACAAACTCAAATAAGTAGGTACAACACTAAGAGTCCTTAGGCTTCGAAGTCGGCCCTAATTAACTAACTTATTCCTTTTGTAACAACATCTCCGATATCATGAAATGTACTTTCATTAAGTCTACTTAACAAAATATAAACAAATAGATTATTTTTTATTTCAGGGTTAAGACGAGATAGAATCGAGTAAGTTTGTTTCCCGAATCTGCCAATAATTAGCCGAACCTTGGCGGCGGGTTAAGCTACTCGAGTCATAAATATCTTTAAGGGATTGGGGTATAGTCCCATATATTAAAGTAAAACAACACAATCGTCGACATGTTCGCACTATTGAATGTATGATAATGAAATTTAAACGAGCGAAATGCATGCATCCATTACGTTATTGTTAATTATAATGTGACAAGTGTCAGGTTGTGCGCGTTGTTGCTGTGGGGCTCACCTCGAGTTCCTCTTCCGAAGAGTGGTGGTCGTAGAGCTGGTCAGGGTCCGGCGCGCCGCACGCCCGCACCACCGCCGCCACGTCGCCGCCGCCGCCGCCTGCAAACACAACATGCAGTGTCATCAGTCAAGCATTATCTGCCGCCGCCTTTAGCACTACTCCCTTTGTCTACTCTATGAAGAAGTTCGTATTCAACTCGCTTCGGTTGCGGCGGCAGTAGTTCTACGAACACTCGATTGTAAACGCATAGCGCATGACTAGAATTAGAGGTGAAGCGGGGAGTAGAAGAGGGTTGCGGGGAGGGGAGGTTAGTCTTGAACTTGCGAGGCGCAGCGGGCAGGCCGCGCGGCGCCACAGTCACACAAACAAACACAGACACTAAATGTGTTAACAGAGCATGTGATTGTGATTCACCTGTCGACATGTTTATTAATGTTTCCAATCGCCTCATTTATAAGGTACTGATTATGTAGATTTATGTAAACACGACAGTAAACAATTCGGTTATTAAAATTAGGCTACAACTGTAACAGAGTTTACAATTACAAATAACATATGCTGAGGGCGGAGAGCACCGTGCTCGAGGTTGGCGATGTCTGCTAGATTAAATACTTCAACACTACATCAGTGTCCTGAGTCCTGAGCGTCCACGCAGAACCCTCACCTAAATGTGCCTCCTATCATTATTATTTCACGACATATATTTTTAACTCGATCTTTTCTACCTTTCCTACTTGTTTTATTACGCACTGCCAATAAATCCAATGCTTTATTGAATAATACTAAGATTAGTAAACAATAATATTGCTAACGCTAAATACAAATCCTACATGAGTACCAAAATATACGAGTACAGAAGCGCACAATTTAGTAGGAATGCTAATATTACCAAAATTTCGACGTCTAATGGTGATTGATAATTTGTAGGTTCGTAAAGAATACGTTAGGACAGCGTCTGTATGCCGACGTCGTTATGTGTGAAGCGTCACGTGACCAAGGGCCGCCACCACCGCCACCGCCGCAGCGGCGAGAGTCGTCGAGGCGAGTGGTGGCCGCACGCACCGCGTTGCACACGTTGCACATATTTACGTGTGTGCACAGTGCAGCACGGTGCACGCACAGTGCCGCGGGGCGAGGCGGTGCGGGGCGCGGGCACGAATTGGGTCGCCAGCGGTCGTTGCCCCGCGAAGGTTCAACAGATATTTTTCTACGCCGCTCGGCGCAGCGCCTACACCGCGCCGATAGTTTCGTCTCTATAACTCTCGCTAACTTAACATATATTTAAATAACTCGATTGCTATTTCACTTGGAAAGTCGATGAGAGACCAGCCAGATGTTCAAGTCGTAATATAAACTTCTTTCGTTTTCGTAAATATGATTTCTGTCACATGTACAGACACGCGTATCCAGAGCCTTCGCTGATGTTACCTAACATCGGTATCGGAAGATGCACACGAGCTTAATTCGTACTTTGCTCTAAGTTTTCCCTCAGCACCTATGTTCATGTACAAAGAAATACTTTCAAATAAAAAGGATCTCAGTAACCAACTAGCAAGTTTTATAAAATTTATATCTAGTGGGTGATAAAGTGATGTCACAAGTCGGAGCGGATTGAGTGTTCACAAACACCGAAGGATCATAGTAAACTCATCACATCAAATGATTTGCTGGTACTCATTTATTTTCTTTTATGTAAGCAAATTATAATTCACACACGATGATAACCCAGTAAATGGACTATACGTACTCAAGGTCATTCGTAATATCAATAAATAAATAAATCACAGTATATAATTATTCTTTGCATTTGCCACTTATTGTAATACGAAAGTTCAAGGCTATTACATTATATCTACTTGGGTCGTGGTTTGGAAGCCAATAAACATAGATCGTGGGGTCGCTATCGCTAGGGCAATTTGACTTCAAACTTATAATTTGGCGATCGTGATGTGGCGGTCGTTTCTTTGCGTATCGCCACAAGCACAGCGGAGAGACAAGACGTTCTCGTACGGCTCTTGTTGAATAATAATTGAAAGGTGCTCGCAGCGGCGGCGGCGGCCGGCCCACTCCGCGCTGCCGACGAGATCCTATCGCAACATTGCCGGTTTACGGCAGGTCGCACACTGACACTCTATGCCAGTGGAATAAAGTACAAAATCAAGTAAACGCACGTGACTAAAGCCTAAACGATTAGGTTGCGAGGCTTAGATCAAGATTCAATGCGCACTTGAGGCGGGCGAGTCACGAAATGTTAAGTTACCATACATTCATGTTGACAAGCGGACGGTCCGGTTATCTAACTCTCTGCCATGTAATTTATTCCAGTTTATCCAACTTATATGAGAGATACTTTTTGCACTGTTTAACATATTACAGTGTATCGTAATAGTAACGATTGATTCACGCGTAGATAAAGGCAAAATAAACTTGGTAAATAAGTCTAAACCTTTCCCCTGCTGTGTGCTTGTACCTCCCAAATCACGATTACTTCTATAATGGTTAGTGAAAGGCGTATTTCGTGTCTTCGATGGTGTATCACATTAATTTAATCTGCGTTGCTATGAATTGCACACAGATTTGAGATAAAATTGGCTGGCATATTAAGGTCGTGTGTGAATAATAGAGCGCCGTAAACGTGGACCAGCAGATGTCAGTACTGCGCGGCCATGGGACGGTTCAGGGTCACAACCGCTACGCCTGCGTTACGCTTGTTCACGTTATTTACATACAGACACAGCTTCAATCGCCGGCGCGCCCACGCGGCATTTGTGGCAACCGTCGCCCACGTGGCCCTCCAGTTAGTGTACCATCTCACTACAGCTACAATACACATTAGCACCTGATGGACGCAAACATATCTACCATCTAAAAGTTTTTTGTAAGTGAAAATTTTTCAGCTTAAATCAATTAAGAATCGTTTATTAGCAGTTGGAGGATATCGGGCAAAGTAATATGGTGCTGGTGGTTAGTATCAATTATGCAAGATATAACCACGTGTTTAGTATTCATTATAAATTACCGATTATACCCTAACCGTTGCTCATGAACGTTATCAAAGAAAGATCTAGATTAGATCTAGAGGGGCGGGGGGGCAACTAATTTTCACATAGTCTTATTAGACGTAGTTACCATTTCTGATTTCATGTTTCGAGTGTCAAGGGGGTAAGCATTTGCCTCGAGTGATTACCAATCACATCTACTGAATAGTAAAGAAAACGCGTCGCACACTAACGTAATGAAGCAAACAGCGATATCTCTCACAACCACACGTGTTCGATGATTCAGTAATTTTTATTAAAAGTTTTGTTAAACATTAATGAGTGGAAATTGGAAAACACCCCCGCCGCTTAGCATGGTGGCAAGCACCATAAATACGCCTTGGAAACAAGAAATCGAACCTGTTCCTGCCAACACTAGCAACTCCTGTTCCTAGATTCTTAACTAGTTTGATGGCACCCTCAAGACGGTGATAAGCGGGTCCAGTCAATTGATCGCAGAGCATTACTCGACGTGGCCGTCCTTTTCACCGAAGCCACGCAATACAATGCCGCGCCGCCATTTTCATACCTACATGAGTCGATACTAAATGACGTTTCGCATGCGTCGCCGGCGCTCGGTCTATATCATAAATACGTATGGTAAACATAAGATACACTAAAGCGGTCTTGTCCATCTGTTATGCTCTACATGTTTCATTATTTATTATTGTCTATCATGTTAAGATTCATATCAATTTAATGTCATATCCCCTTAAACATCAACGAATAGTAATTGTCGATGCGGACAACGTGGCCGAGTGCGGTGGCGTGGCGATGGCGAGGGGCGCGCGCGGGCAGCACTCACCTCGGCCGCGCGCAAGGCCAAGGTCACCTCCTCCCCTCCCCTGCCTTCCTCTCCCCTCACTCGTCATCATCCCTACCCCTCCTCACACACAATGCAGAGTGCGCGCTTTTTGCGCCATGATGTAATCAGAAATTCGGCGCGCGCGCATCGGCAACGCCGCAATCTGCTCGCCAACAGCCCACCGCCGCACCGCGCCGCACGTCACGCTCATAAACAAAGTGTTTCTTCGTAACTTGTGGCTTTGTTTGTCAACATCGGTCGGCCTCACAACGTTTTACGAAAAATATCATTCAACATTAGTTTGATAAATTGGCAACAAAGAGATTTCAATACCGCGTCTTCGACACACGACATCATATCGCCAGCCAACATATGCAGATCAGGTTCTGTACTGTTTCTAACTATAAAGGTAGAGTTGGCTAATATTACAGCCTAATCGTGGCATCGAGAAAGCGTCGTCGATATGTCCTGTTTCTATGCCCGCTATGGATTAATGTTTTTTCGATTTTCAAATTTCAAATGAACATATTTGCGGCGTTCTTACAGCGAACATTGTGATGCGAACTGCACACATCGGCGAAGAAATAAGGTGTCTTCGGCGGGGGCGTGTGTGGGGTGACGACGATCTAACGTGCGTCTAACGATTGCAGTTGTTCATCAAAACGCTTTTAATTATAATTGCTTTTGCAGTTGCAACTGTAGTTGTATAGATTATTAACTAACGCTCTATAATCGCTTTGAGTGCAAATCAAATCTATTTGTGGCGACCGGCACAGGAAAATCTCTGAGCGACAGCACGGCGCATGACGCCCAACATATCTATTGCTAACTAAATAATATGCAACAAGTTAAGTCGAATAATAATAGGGGACATAAAACACAAAATAAATCTATATATCTGCAACCTCTCATGATCAAAATAAGTGGTGTGTGGTCAATCCGTTGCTTGAACAAACTCAGTCATGTTGAGATTAGTTCAAAATAAAAAGTTAAAAAACATTATGTTGAAGTCTCTCATTAGCGTTAGTACATAAAACAAGATTACATAATATCGTTGGAAATATAAAACGTTCTGTGCAAAATAAGTTAACATGATATAATTGAGTTTACGTCGCGCCGCATTTGGACGCAATCCATCAGCTGAGCGCCGCGTCGCGTCTCCTCGCTCTCGAGTGAGTGCACGCGGCGCTGCATATCTCACTGGGTTTGTCTGAGTGTGCGCCTCACATCAATGCTAATGATGTGGAAGAGGCGAGAAATAATCCAAAGTAATATTCTTAATATCTGGCTACCTTGTTGCGTAACAGGCATTGATTCTAGATTGGTATTTGTTTTGAATTTTAGCTATTTAAGTACCAAAGTGCTTACGTAAATTAACGTTCCGAACTATTGTGCCTAAGTTTAAGATATCTGTGTATTGTGTAAAAAGATATCGCCGATAACATCAGAAATGTGACGTCACTTCACACACAGAGTACACCGGAACAGGGCACGTACTCGCACGTAGCGCCTGCCAAAAATGTCCTCCCCTCCATTCCATTAACTGCACCGTGTACCCCGCGCCCCGTCTCTACGTCGTACGGTGGGACTGGCACCGTAGGGTCTTGCTTTGTACCGACAGCATAAACTTAGTACAACAGTACTTTAGATGGAACAGTGGTACATCCCAAAGCAGTTATAGTCGCTGTACGAATACCAATGCTTTCTGTTCGTCGTACGAAGATGTTGAAAAACACCGGTCGTTTTGCTTTTTAGTGGATAGAACGTGGCCGCATGCTCGATTACAACATTTTACGCACGATTTTGTCGTTCAGTCGCTTGATGGAAAAGAGAAGTAGCTTGTGCAAATGGCCAATATTAAATTATTTTAAACACTGATTTCTTATTTCATTGAAAACATTACACTCGTAATAGATATAAGAGATGTATATAGAAGGATGTAATGTGTAACATGTATGCGGACAGATGGGAGCAGACAGAGGCACTCACTGAGGTCGGTGACATCACTCCACTTCATCACCACGTCGGAGCACAAGTCGCCTGCAACAACACATAGCACACGTTAGTTTTACCTTAGCTATCATTACAAACTTAACATTACACTATTTAGTGACTGAATGCGGAGTGCATTGCATACAGTTGAAGGTATTGGGGAAGGCCCAGCAGTAGTCTGCTATTGGTTAGTGAAGATAATGCCACTATTATAGCAGCAAAGATATTATATAAACATAACTAATCATTGTAGTCGCCCCAACTACCAATTAACTAGTTCGCGTGACGCTACGCTACGACATAAACAGGTAACAACTATAAAACGCCATTAATATAGCCTTAATTATTTCTTGTATCGTGAGTAATAAGTAGTCGCGCAAATTATCACATTATTTATTTGCAGCGGCGCAGCGCGGTTGGGACTGTGAGTGGGAACGTGGAGACACAATGGCGGCCGCTGTCATTGCAATCAGTCGGTAACCTCCGACACAAAAAGTCCGCCATACAACCGCATCTTTCCAGCGGCATTTTGCTTGATATCTAGCGAAATACGCAACGAGCTCGGGCGTTATAAATGAGATTCTGTTTCTTAGTAATTGAAATGTATAAATGCCTTAAAGACTTAAAACCTATTGATTGCTTTCAAGATTACTGCGTTAGGGTTTTAATTTATTTTTGTAACATAAGACAGATTGGAGAGCTAGCTACCTCGGTTAGTGGGTGAGCTACAAAAGACTTAACAAACACATTAGAGGGTTAATGTCTTTCTGCAAGCGATGCCGAGTAGAATTATGACGTTAGTTCAAACCGAAGTAAAGCGAGTGATTGTAAGATTGCGCCGACACGAGACTATAGGCTATAGGCTGCAGGCTTCGGGCAACATGTAAAAGTGCAAGTTGGCGGGAGCGCGACGCCGGCGAGGCCGTGACCGGGTCGCCGGGCGCCCCCCGCACCCCCCGTCGCTACCCGCAGCACCCGCCGCCGGGTCGACGACCTGCGCCACGTACGCGCTTTTGCTCGCTCCCGACCCGCGCTCAATCTCCGCGCCCACTTTTATTTCTATGATCTTTGACACTGCTCTTAATTAATATCAAGTAATTAAGCAATATACTTGGGCTAAGAAACCGAAGCAAGTCCCGAAAGCTTAGAGAAGAATAATGGAGACGAAGAGTCTTACTTTTTATAGTAAGTTTAACGATAATTATCGAAACCAAAGATAGTTATCGAAACCACCGAGATAATTGTAGGAAAACGGACTTACAGATATGGAATGCTAAAGATGTGGGTGACAGCATAAGAGGCGAGAGGCGCGGGCCTGCATCATGAAGGTATCGTACTGAAACAGGGCCGACTGCTGTGTGTTTGTATAACATGTGCCTAACTATCTACAAAGGTCTGCGATAACAATGCATCTGCTAAATATATAAATATTTATTTTTATTTGAACTAGCGGCCGGCTCCGGTGGCGCACGAACACCACATCACTTATTTGATACTATTTTTTGCCGTAAGTTTTCATCGAAATAATAAAAAAAATAATAGATTACTATTACTAAAACTGTTCCCTTGTAGGTATACCATACGATACTTCTCGGAACTATTTTTGAAACTAACACAAACAGTGATTTACGAATTAAAGAGAAACTTAGTTAAGTCTGAGAAGATTAAATAGAATGGGATCATATAGATCTTCGTAGCAAAAACTGGTACGAACTACTTAATTAGGAATAAAAAAGTAGTGGGTGGTGGATCATTCGGCGCAGAGGGGGGGAGGCATTGCGGGAGACGAGGCGGACTGGCACGGCGGACAAAAAACCAGTTCGGAGAATCCTCCGGGTTCACATAATCACAGTTACTACAGAATGGCATGGACAGTTTTTACGCGGGGGAGGGGTGGCGGGGAGCGGCGCGGAAGGCGACTGGAGCGCGGGAGTGCTTTTTGCGATCGCCGGCGTCGCACCATGTAGGGACACGGGACATCAGAGGCTTCATTCACAGAATGGCCGCTGGAAACAAAAAAAATCAATTCACAAGCTCCACGTCGCCTCGTCAATGTTCGGATGTTTTGTCGCAAAGTTTACGTAACGATGGCAGTTGCCTAACGAGCGGTTGTAAGATGTACGGAATGGAGACTGCGATGCCAGCTCCATGGTATTGGTATGCGCGTGTGCGGCTTCCTAGAACCCGCTGCCAATTAACGTGCCCAGCTTTGGTGCGCAATGTTTAATCGATGAGCGAGGCGAGTGGCGCGACTCCCGATATATTTTCTCGAGTACCGAAATATCCACGAGTTACGGCCTAAAATCAGATAAGGAATGGGCTATCACACATCGTTCATGTAACTCGCAATCATAGTCCATTCCTGTCGAACCCTCAGTCACACAAATATAAAGCAGGGAGTTTTATCGCAACTCGACCCATCTGATCAAACAGCCATGTCGCAGCTGGCCAATGGCCGACATGTCTCACCTCTGTGCTAACCAACTTCTCTAAAGATTACAATTTTGTTTTTCACAGCGACACGTGACTCCGTCAGCGTGAAATTTAGACAGTTATTATTTAGACATTTTTGACAGACTTGACGGTTACTCGCTTATATTGTTTTTAAGTATAATTACTAATTATTAATCTAAGCAATGATGTTATTGTTAAAATTACTACCAATTTTATATACGCCAAATTCAAGGTCAACAATCATGAGTGGAGCGTTATCTTGCATATTATTGTTGTTATCGGTATCGGAATAACGGCGGCCAGTTGTTTTGGTGTTATAACGCTGATATCGCAAATGCTGTGGAAAAGTTGGCGAGTGAGCCGCGCAGCAGATAGCGGCCGCGGCCAGACCGCGCGGCGGCCGTGCGCTCTGCGCTGTACGGCTCTGTACTGCGCTTCACGCTACGCTGCCCTGGGGCCCGCCGCGGCCCGCACCCGCCGGCTGCGGGCAGACGCCCACAGACGACGCGCCGCGCTCGCCAAGGACGCGCTAACGAGTTTCTCTTTTGCTAATGAGACAGATGAAGACCAGCACAGGATTACAAACTGTAAGCGGCAGTGGCGGTAATGGCCACTCGGTGGCCTCAGCACTAAAAGTCACTTTTTTCTCAGTCTGTTACAGATTAATGTCGACGGGCATAAGTCGAAGGATTTAGGATAAGTTTAAGTATTATTTAAGCGAATAATATCAGAGTAACTCATTAGTATGAACCAAATATAAGTACCTAATAAGAATAGGTTATCTATGTGCGAGATGCGAACGGGCGGAGTCAGTTGAGATAAACCCCAATAATTGCCATGTTTACAGTACCCACTGACGCTGCTCGACACATTTTATAGCGAAAGATGCAACAGACATTTTCACAACAATCATTAAAAATAACGAGAAATTACCCTTTGAATGATGTATCATATGATAAAATATTATTACTACATATGTTCTTTCTAGGCCAGCGGGGCTGACTGTGGCATAGTCACTATCTTAGGGCAGGCTTGTCGCTTGTCGCTCGCCGGCACCTCGGCGGGGATGTATATAGTGAGCTGGTGATCATGACATATGTTCTTTAGGCAGAATTACGTGATTTTTGCGCAGTTGTCTTTGGCATCGTCATACATCACCAGGTATTAGTTCTTCAGGTTAATCTATTTTTCGCTAAATCAGTCTTCACTGCTTTCTTGACCGTACCAACAGTGTACCTCCACGCTCATAACTAAAGATCTTCTATGTAATTTATCCCTTATTATACCACGCTATATTTTTATTTTATTTTATTTTTTATACCACGCTAAAGATTTCCTTCGAGCCTTTCGTATGGTATCCTATATCTAGTTTTTGTTATATGCAGGAAAAGCGTTCATTAAGATTTAATTTATAAAATACGCTTTTCGTGAGAGTTTAGGCGGTTGAGTTATTTATAAAAGTTTAAAATATAGGTATACTACCCAATATCAAGTCTCGAGCCAGCTGAATAAACAAAGCCGTTCCGAATCAATGGGCCCGTTTGCGCCGCACGCACCCACTGCATCCCTCCACCTCTTTACCGTTCACGACTAAATATTATTTAAATGCATCATTATACATAACCTTGCACAATTTTCTTCCAATTTTTGGACGAAGCACTATAAAATTGCCTAAATATGAACTTCCAGTAACAGTAGGTTCCTTTTCAAATCGTCAGATAAATGTACTCGTTACTGTGATACGCTCGTGAAATAAATGATTTGAATTTGATTATAGTATACAAACGATAGTTGGAACATCATGAAACTAAAGTCAAAACTCGAAAAGGTCGCGCGCCACACACATGAGTTCAAGTTGATCGTGAGAGCTAGAGCAGGATTGTTGACAGGCGACACGAACCGCTACGTGAGTAAAACTCTGCTTCTGCTACTTGAAAAATTATAAGAATATGCTAATGCATTAATGCATTAAATTGACGGGCCCCTCTCTAATCGCTTAGCGGTCGATAGATACGCTCAAGGGGGTCGCAGGATATCCTGTCGTCCACGGAAGCTACTATTGTGTACCCCCTAAAACGCGTATTATTACTATGGCTCGATTTCATCTCAGCACCACCTCTCACAGAAGCATGCACTTAAATTGTTTTATCAATATCCAGCATCGAGATCAGTGCTGACATTAGGCAACGGCGCGGTTGGGCGTCCGCCTAGGGCGTGCTAAGGCTAGCGAATTAGTCTCATATAAATCCTGTCCCCCCTCAAGCATGATTAAAAGTGGGTGTCGTAGAAAATTCGGCCAGGGCGCTAGTACAGCTTAAGTTCACAATACACCACGGTCAAAACCGTCGCCTACAGTTTCAAAATCTAGTTTCTGTAATCACTAAAAAGCTTTCCTAGCGTCGGCCACGGTGAGCGCTGACGATTCTGCAAAACTTTTATCGTACTATGATACATTTTAATTTTGATTTTATTAACCACGAGCTGCTCTTGAGAGTGTATTTTATATTTATATGAAATATTGTATTACTTAATTATTAACAAGCGCAGATAATTAATTCCGCTTTCCTTGCCTACAATTTGCAGTTTAGGCCTACAGTACGCACGACCAAGCGTCGGTCGATGACAGTGCAAACAAGATTGTTATTTTTTTATATCTTTTAGTTGCTGCAACTATTGGAATCGCCGTACAATTCTTGCAAATGCTAGGAATTACTAACATTATCTAAATTACATAGAAAGATGTAATATAAGTGCGAAAGTTTAGTTGGATGGATGTTTATTAGAGTTCGTAGCCTAAACTGCTGAGCGGATCTCGATGAAATTTGTTTTAGATATACTATAAAGCATAGTCTGGAAGAACACATGGGTTACTCACTTTTTTAATTTCACGTGGACAGAGTCGCGGGCGATAGCTAATATTATATATGTATCTCAAAATACTTAGGGTCAAATTAAGATTTAAACAGGTCGTCTGTTATAACGAAGATCTGCAAGAACAGGATTTCTTGAAAACAGTATATTTACGATCTATTATGATTTGTAACCGAGATTGTTGGACAGATAACGAGTGTAGGTATATAAATATGAATTTGAATATTATTAATTTGCAATTTTATCGCTGCTCCGCCGCCGCTCATACAGCATGTTAAATTACAGCTCAACTGCTGGTCTACCTGTCCCCATCGTACAGCAGTTGTAGTGGAGCTACTATCCGCCATCACTTTGCGTAACCACGATGGTTACGAAGACACCGAAACGTGAGTATCTATAAATGGTATAGTCAGAATAAAAAATCCGGAGTGTCAGTATCCGATATGAATAGCATAAGAAATAACCATTACACCACTAGGATGAACGTAGAAACGAATCACAGGAAGTTGTTAGATAAGCTTTGATAGCGAACAACGGTGTTGGGGGTGTGGTAAAGTAGTGCAGGCCGCGAAGCTCCCCGAGACTTCTGGGTGTCCCGGCCCTCCAGGTCCGCGGTACCTACGGCGCGGCAAGGTCAAGGTCGCGAGCCAAGGACACGCAGCAGGAACAAAGAAACGGCCGCATAATAAACACAAACTTAATACATAACCGCGACGCAGCCGTAATATTGGATAAAGACCGGTTCCGATGAAAATAAACAACTATCGCACGTCGACAATAGGCGAGCCGCCGCTGCGCCGCCGGCCCGGCTATGCTAATAAGATTCTAATAAGTCTCGACATCGTCGCAATTGTGCCTGTGCCTGTGTGTGCGGACACCGCTTTGTTTTGGGGTACCGGTTTCTTATATTATTGCAATGACTCGTGTCATGTGACGAGCTTGTGCCGGGTGCCGGCTGGCGCATGCATAACAAGCAGTAGCAGCACTCACCGGTGTCGGCGCTGTCGGCGCGCTCCGCCTCGTCGTCCGACTCGGTGCCGGAGTCGCGCTCCTCCACCTGCAACAACAAGCGGACCAGCTCAACTCGGGAGCCGATCTATCGCCGGTCACCGCTGCACTGTCTGTTTAACTTCGCCGCACTCGTCGCTCCGAGCTATCGATCTCGATTATGCTTTCTTTAGAGATTTGGAAATCATGTTTGTCAAATACGGGCAGTGTCGAGATCGAATAGCCCGCCGAGATCCGGCGATCGTTCCGCTCCTTTGTTCTCGCGGAGCGGGCGGCCATTTTCTGGTGGCGGTTTGCCGGCGTGACCTTCGCGGCTCGCAGCCGGCCGCTTGCCGCTCGCCGCCAACACCCACCTTCTCGGAAACGTTCTCCTCATTCAAAGAATGTGTTCGCAGCTTGTGAGTCAGAAATTTGAGCATTATTGAGCCTCGGCTCGCTCCGGTCGACCGCCGCGGCCGCCACAGCGCCGCGCGACTCGACACGCACTCAACTCGCGATACTGCCACGAAAATTACGCGATGCGGATTGTAACACGCCTACGGCGAACGTTCCACAGACATTTTAAGACCGAATAACATATCCGCATATCACTCGCCCGATCCGTGCGCCGACCGCTCGCCTCGCACGCCGGACTACTACTAGTCTCGTCGGAGTAGCCTTGCGTACGACGCAGTCAGCTGAAGTGGGCACCACCCATTAATGCCGAAAGGACTTATGAGCGTTCGCGTCAAATACTACTCTTTCGACTGAAATTTGTCGACGTACAGAACGATCATAACCATGGAAATCTATTTAAGTCATTCACGGAACTCGAGATAGCCCAAATATAGTGTAAAAGCTTTTCGAGTGGCACTCGAAATAGACTCGACCGGCGATCCATTGATGACAAAGAACCGGAACATGCAAAGATCGCCCGCGATTGGACAAAACATTACAGAATAAGATCGAATTTAATGCAACATGTGGCGTCCCGCTCGCACGCGGCGCGCCGGCCGGCGGGCGCGACAGGGACGGCGGCGCAGCACGCCTCGGTTACATAACGCTCGCCTGATAGTGCCGCTGATTAAAGTAGCGCATGTACAGGCGTGCTGCGCCGCGAGCCCGCGCCTTCCTCAACGTTAGCGTCGCCAATTCCAAAGCTGGCAAACAAGTTACATTTATGTCTGTCTTATGATATATATAGGCAAAGTAGCTAGAGTTATTATTAATCTGATCTTAGAGTTGGGTTTACCATTTAACATTATTCATGTATGTCTAATTCCTCAAAACACGTTACTTAGTCCAAATCTCTGTCAATACAAACCATCTGTTGTCCGCTGGCGCAGCTGCGCGCACTCGGGCGCAGTTCATAGCGCACATCAGCAACCACTGCTGAAGTTGTTGCGACAAGCTGCGAGCTGCTAGTGACATGTGACGAGCGCGCGAGGCTCCACTATGTCTCCGCCTGTTACCATGATTGTAACTTTGTAGATTTTAACTACGTTTACAATGAAACGAGTGAGAGATTAAATAGGGCCCATTGACCTGTGAAACTTATTTCATCATGTGGTTGCAAGATTTTATTGTTTCATTATTAACTTACTATTCTCGTCAGCGCCAGGGGGGAGAGTGGGGAGAGGACAGGGGAAAGGGTACCTCACATATAATTTCTGCCAATGAAGAGAGTATACAGTTGAGACTCGACTGTGTCGTGCCGGTAAGTACATGGAGTAGACATAACAAAATCAACATTTATTAAAAACATAACGAGAGATGGCGCCCTCCACATGCACCTCGCGCACTTACACAATACATACAACAGTAGATACAAGCAATCGTACAGTACTGCGAAGTGCATTAAAGCCGCTTGTAATTGGTCTGTGGACCGCGCGGCGCCCACTCCGCGTCCATCCGCGACCATCCGCGTCCAGCCGGCGTTCACTGCAGCGAGGAGTGGACGCCGAACTCAGATATACTATCATTTGTATTGGCGTCTTACATCTATAACATTCATACATTTTATTTACCTAAATCGTACAAACTGACAAATCATTGGCTCCTGTACTATCGTATGTATAAAACGAGAATTTTGCAAAACATAACTTCATACTTTTAATTATGATGCTTTGACAACTTACTAATTTACAGATATTACTATTTATCAAAGTGATATAAAAAACTAAACAAAGTGTACATTTACAAATTGTGGCTTACGATAGTGTACATAGGAGCCATCGAAATAATTTTGCTCAATACATTGATGTGGAAAAAGACATTGTAAAAAAGTCACTTTGCGTAAAAAAAATAGAATAATAAAACACTTTTTAAGTATTTTTTCAACAGCTCGCAGTACATTATTAGATAGTCACATAAAGATATGTTTGACTTAACAAATATATAAAGATACGAAGCTATCCTTCATACGAGACTAGTTCCGTATAAAATGTATAACTTTTCTCGTGTAATAACAAGATAACATTGAACAAGTCCCTCGGCAGGATTCATTCTTATGTCTAGATATATAACATTACATAGTATGACTTATGTACAACATTTATATATAAACAAGAAGGCACATACGTAAAGGCACAATCGGTATCAAATAGTCTTTTACCTCATATTTATACTAATTTACTATATTTGAATTCACTCTTAATAAGAAATGTTTGATGTATGTATGGAGGATGGATTCCTCCGAGACATAAAAGTATATATGTTTGTGAACTTGTGTGTTTGTTTGTGACAATGATGTGTCGCAGCGCCGCTCTGAGCTCCTTCGCCCACGGTGACATGTGACATGTGACACGCACACACAATGACACAGTGCACGGGCGAGTGCGGTCACAGGAAGAGCAGCTCATCCTCGAGGTAGTGCGGGTTGTCGCGCACGTACTGCTGCAGCTGCTGCACCGCGCGCTCGAACTG
>NW_013525046.1:440344-470155 GCF_000836215.1 Papilio polytes | reverse complement strand
GCGCCCCCCGCACCCCCGCTCTGCACCACAACAGTCTCCAGTGACAGAAGACACTAATCATCTACACCTTCCATTGTACCTCAAGACCATTTATACTTTTATTTTTTTATTATAACTTTTACATGTACGCAACGAAGCATAACACTAAAAATGATGATTAACATCATTTTTTCTGCTGCGAGGAGCAAATGAAAACTAATGAACCTAACATATTACAAGTATGTAGTAGATAAAAATACGATTCTCTCAACAATTTGCGTCTGGACAATTTTATGCATCAATTAAGCAAAGGTTATCAGTCGATTCGTTCGTAGAGATTCAAGTCACATCCATTTGTGAAGATCGGTGCAAGGTTATGTTTAGTGCTTAATGCAAGTCATACTGAAGCGGGGGCCTGCCGCCCCACATTACACGGTACTTTTGCATTAAACAAATGTGTCATAGTAATATTACAAATATAAATGCGAAAGTTTAGATAGCTGGATAGATGTTAGAGTTTGTAGCCTAAACTACTGAACGTATTTCGGATGAAGTATGGTATAGACGAGTAGAAGTTAGTCTGGAAGAAAACATAGGCTTCTCAGTTGTTATTTTCTTCATTCCACGGATGGAACCGCAGGCGAAAGCTAGTGTATAATGAAATTAAGAAAAAACTAGAATAGAACAGTATTTGAAGACAATATATATATGTACACCGCCGAGGGGCGCCACTACTTCCTTTTCTTTACTTAACCGTTGTCGTTGTTAACTCTTAACATTATTAAAATTCATTACCGAAATTGTAAATATCGTCATTACATGCAAGTAAGCTATCAAAAGAAATTTTATTTTCAATCCAAACAAATGCCTACATCCTACGCCACAAAATAGTGTGAGTTTTTTATATTATTATATAAGTATAGATAATATGTTACCTCAGAGGCAGAGTTATTGTACAGCACTACAGTGAAGTTGTTAGCGGGCACGGGGCCCATCGCCCACATCACCGTCACATAATCACTGCAAATGACACACATTTACACAATTAAACCATTGCTACGTTCTAACTCAATACAGCACTGTGTCACACTGTCTCACAACACAAGCTATGTTTTATTACAATGTTGCAAAAGAGCAAACGGACATCTGAATTTGCAAGAACAGCAAAGCAAAAGCATCTGCAAATGCAGATGTTTATAGGCATTGTCTACCTTTACTCAAAGGAGGGTCACAGAGAGAAGATTTTTCTTCTTCCTAGACATCCCTTCCTCTGTTAAATCTTAGCCGTCCAAAGTATGCTTAGTCATTCATTTCTAAGTGGCTGGGCCGGGGGCCATATTAAAAATATTATCATTAGTATTTATTACATGACTATGTAAAGAACCGACGTTTAATTTGTTTACTAATTAAACAAGAAACACTTAATACACTTCAACACTCACTCATCATATAATAACTTGGTGTGGGGTTTAGTTGTCTTCAGAGTAGTGATGTTTGTGAAGTTATTTGTTATGTATATCAACTGGTCATAGCTCGCGATTCTCCCCACGTCTTTATGAAGCTGGTTCTTAATGTGGTAGCACGCTTCGAATATTAAATCAACTATTGTTGACAAGCACACCTGAAAATATAATACATTATAATTAGACCACTGATTAGAACAAGCATTTGCTAGATTACACTGATTATTTAGCAGAGACCTTGAAATTAAATATACTGCAAATATGTCTAATCAATCATCTATTTATTGTTCAACATCTGAATGTATGAGTCACAATGTAGACCTCAAGATCATGTTTATACTTTAAAAAAAAATAATTGCTTAAGGATTATTAGCAAGCTGTATATGCATCACATTTTTATAAAGTGATACAATGTGGTGTTAGCCTAAAGGTAATTGATTTTGTGACAAGGTCTTGTCCTATAAAAAATCTACAAACTTTTAAAAAGAATAGAACAGAAATAACACATGCTATCATTTAAACTTACATGAGAACAATTTAAATTTATATTAGTATTTTCCTCAAAGCGAGAGTGAGGCTGA
This sequence comes from Papilio polytes, assembly GCF_000836215.1. Classification (NCBI taxonomy): domain Eukaryota; kingdom Metazoa; phylum Arthropoda; class Insecta; order Lepidoptera; family Papilionidae; genus Papilio; species Papilio polytes. The sequence continues at coordinate 468,132 of NW_013525046.1, read as the reverse complement.
AACCTTTTATCATCAGTATAATTGTAATGTCTACATAGATCAGGCTTGCACGAGGTATTGTAACCGATGTGGAACTCCCAGGCAATTACGTTTGGGACTACTGCTGTGCACCATTGCAACACATATCGACCTCCGACGCCGTCGCGGGAAGGCTCCAAAGTCACATAGTTCCCACTTGGATTCGTGTCGTTGTTACATCGCACTGTATGTTCTGCATTAACATAATTTATAAGGATGCACGCTAAACACACTACGTACAACATAACGACTATTCAAGTCTTCTGTTAGCACGAACAGTTCACTGCCATAATTGAACCTTACAAGTTATCATACGATACAAAACGACGGGGTTATCTATACAAACAGGAAAACTCTAATATTATTGTTTCAATAACACATAATACGTAATCCTCAACCACTCAGTCCAAATTACAAGCTAAATTAGAAAGCATTTCATCACTATCAATTTAGCGCTTCAGTATTCCCAACAAGCGAGTTAAATCTTTTTTTCACAAACAATGAATAAAGAGGTTCATATGTTTCTTAAACATACAGTAGTAATATATACTAGGATAATCAACAAAACTAAGCTATAGAAATTTAACCTTGTCGAAAAAATAAATAAATATTTCAAAAACAACATAGAAAATAAAGATTAAAAATGTCAAATTGTGTGCCTATAGAGTAAGTAAAATGATGCGTGGTTCACACTTGGCCAGTACAGTTACTCAGTAGAACATTATCACTGTCCTAACATTCAACTGGCACAGTATGAACGCTAATTGGCACCAATATATCTATGTATACATTCTATGATTGGCCGTCGCAACTATCCAACTGTACTGGCCAAATGTGAATCGCGTTTAAGACATTATGGATAGGGAAATCAGCTCTGAACCGGCCTTAAAGTTCAGAAACGTCACGGACATATGTAAATAGACAGGCTGTAAATTGTGATACAACTATGTAAATTATGATATAACTACGATAAACTATGGTATTTTGTTTCTCTTTGAATTTCGCCATTTTGCACTGATGGTTCCGGTTAGTCTCGGTGAAGCGTTTTTAAACTATAAATAGTGATAGACTATAAAAAATGACTTTAATATCAAAAAGTCATGGAAGTACTACTAGAAAAGGAACTAGCTCTTGTCGAAAAATTGGAGGCGAGCGAGACCTCAATAACTGTCCCTTTTATCCCTATCTGGCGATGGTGACTACGTTGAAATACGTTTTAAGGACAATAATTATAAAAAATCTTGTTCTTGTTGCCTGACGCCAGCTGATTATTGTTCCAGATCGATTTTAACGTATAAGTGTTATCAATAATGTTTTTTACTAAAAACAGTACAAAATACTTAATTCTAAATCAGACATCGCTAAGTAAGTTCTGAAGTTCATGCGACAAACCTGGCTTATTCCTTAAATATAAAATCTGAAATTAAAACATAGTTATTTTATTAGAGACTAGCTATTCCCGTGCGGCTTCATCTGCATTCTTCATCTGCATCTTATGAGAATTTAATTTTATTGTTTACATTTGTCAAATAATCAATTCCAAATGTCAAATTGACATGACATGAGATCAAGGCATTGCAGTCATACTTCCTTGATGTTGACAGATTGTAGCTTATGGTCCCTTTCCCACATTGGGTTTTTTATCCAATTTATTTACCCCCTAAGTTTAATAGCGTAAAAATATATATTCTAAAGCGCGTCGTAAGTTAAGGGCTTTTTATTAAAGAAAGAATTATTAAAAAATATGCTGTAATTGCTGACATCCTCCGCCACAAATTAGTGTGTGTTCACGCTTTATTATATTAGTATATAAAGGAAGAAATATATGCATGAGTTTTTAAGTGGATTGTTCTTGAACTAGGACTGGATAGTCAGGTATGGTCACCGTAATTCTTCACTAACAAATTCATCATCAGTATAACACTCGCCTCGGCAAGCCTCCACGACACAAATTCTTTCCATTCTAACAGAAATTCTTCAAAAATACCACGAAATCAAAAAAGACACCGTCATTAATGTCCGAGTCGGGAAGTCATGTGGGGGTTGGCAGTTCAGATGACCGAATTTCAAACAAGTAAAAGAAAACCTATACGACAATCGCAAACCTTTCGTGTTAATAAGGTTTTACATGTAGCAACAAATAATATTGCTTCAACATGTCGGTAATAAATCATTATTAATATTTAGAAACATTTTGAAAGTAAATGTTTTCACTTCATTACATTACATCGATCGCCTAGTTTTCTACACACGACATGATCGATATCTGGCAACTCTAGGTTAGAAAGGGACACAGCGGACACAAGCAGTTCTTTCACTTGGTTTCAATTTTACTTTGCGTGCAACAAGACTCTTACGTCCTTAGCAAAAGGTTTCATTTTCTTTATTTTAACTGTAAGATGTAAAGATAGAACACATTCCTGTTGTACATAGTATTTATTACTTCCATGCAAAAAACACTTTTAAAAGGAATGAGACAAAAGCTGTCTCTTTTACCAATCTATTGTACATATCTATGAATCAAACAGATTTGAACCGTTGAGCTGTGGCTCAACAACTAATTCGGCTAAACTAAACTATGTGAGCTGGGAGCTGCCTGTTGACTCGCAGTTTGAAACTTTGTAATATCTTTCGTAACAGGTATACACACGGGACTTTGAATCATTTACATTTAATAACAATAACAAACTATATGTGTGGCTTTTAAATAAATGTGCCAGCTTATAAATCCAACATTAAAATAAAATGCTTTTTTAAAATCGAAGTTTTAAGTAAACAACAACAAATAATTACGGACTCCAGTTGATTGAAAACTAAATTGCTCGTAGGATATAACATTCAAGGAGTAACGATTTTTTTGAAAATGAAGAGTAAAGAAACAAAAAATTTAAATGCAATTTCATCTATAATTACATCTATTTAAATACATAGAATAATAAATAAAAGTAGTATTGGTTCCAGTCACACGGAGGATTGTTGCGCCATTATGGCGTAGAAGGCGAGCGTGACGAGCGCCAGGGCCGCGGCGTGCAGCGCGCGCAGCGCCAGCAGCGGCCACGCGGCCAGCGCCAGCAGCGCCGCCGCCGCGTCCTCCAGCAGCGCGCGGTACGGCGTGAGCGCGGCCAGCGCCAGCACGGGCGGCGCCAGCGCGCGCGGCAGGTCGCGGCGCGCGCACAGCCACACCAGCGCCGCGCTCGCCGCGTGCTGCAGCAGCGCCACGTTGGCCTCCGCGCACGAGCGCACGTGCCGCCAGTCGAACTCCGCGCCGCGCGCGCCCACCCACAGCGACACGCTGCGGCTCACCGCCACCTGCCCACACCACCCAACTCATCTTGCTAATATTATACAGGCCAAAGTTTAGATGGATGGCTGGATGTTTGTTAGAGTTTGTAGCTTAAACAACTGAATGGATCTAGATGAAATGTGGTGTAGATGTAGAGGATAATCGGAAAGAACACATAGGCTATTCACTTTTGTTTTTTTTTAATTCCGCAGGGATGAAGTCGCGAGCGAAAGCTAGTTTGCAATAATTTGTACATCTATATTAATGAAGCTGTCGCACACATGGATGCTACAAAATACAATTATTACTATCCCGTGTTTTTCTGTACTATGCTCTACATCATGGCATCCATATAGCTATTCTGGAGATACAGGATGGCTACAACAAAGCTCCATCCAAACATTCGCACTTATATTAGTAGTAAGTAGTAAGATACCAATGAATTTTTGATTTTTTAATCTATCTTTGTTTAAGATTTTATGTTTACCCAGTGTAAAAAATTATTTTATCCCTGCCAGAAAAAAGTATATGAATAATTAACTGTATATTACCTGTTTGTTTTTTCTGGTAAAAAATGAACCATGTACATGTACTTATTTTTTCTTAAATCATTTAGACTAGATTGTACCAATTACATATGCTTTATTTGTCTATGACTAGCTCATTTGTTGCATGTATATAATTGATGAAAAATAATAACTGACCTCTGCACTCGCCCAACCAATTGCAGTTGTTAGAATCTTTGCATGAGCTTTGCCCGGCACCGAGTTCAGAGCAAAATACATCCCAAACAAGTCTGCAAAGTCTACTGTAGCTTTCAGGAGCTCCTGAAAAATGTGTTTATTAAATTAATATATGGAGCAAAGACTTTGTAACCTTTTTAAGGAAATTGAACCAACAGATGAATGCCAAATAGGACATAGTTAATGGTCATGACGAGAACCACATATTTTTTTAACAGAGTATTATAGAAGTTGCCATAGACATGGTAAACATTAATTAATATTTTTCTAATTTAGAACAAAGGGTTACTACTACTAATAATAAACTAATACTAACTAATTTACATTTCACCTGAAATTAGGTCAACGAGTTAATTCTTTCATGTCTACTTGATAGATAGGACCACAATAGCATAAATACAGTAAAATCTTAGAATTAGTAAGAGAAACATTTTTACTTACAAGAAAAACATCATATTCTCCATTCATTTGACTATCAGAATCTGGGAAGAAAGTGGCGAGCACCAACATTTTACACAATTGTGTGAAAATATACAAAACCCCTGCATATACACATTTAGAAAACGAAGCATATTCTGATCTGAAATAAAATCACATCTTGTAAAAAGAGATATGTTATAGTGCAGTGCAAAACATTTACTTAAAAAAAGCTTACATCCCCGAAAACTTGTAAGCCATATGATATGGCGCATACACCAGCGCCAAACAGTTTCCAAAATGATAAAGAGTCATTTTGGATTTTTCTTTGCTATTGTGAATTTAAATCTAATATGTTAAATACTAATCTAATTAATGCTATTATCATTGATCACCACGAAGAATTCAACAATGCATGAAGGTATTGGGCACGGGAACGGGCAGCAAATCAGGTACTTGACATTTGTCCCTTGACAGTTAACAGTTCATTGACAGTGACAGAAACACTGCCAAGTAATGGGCCTGTATAAATGGATAGGTCTTTACCTAGTCTACGTGGAATTCACATTTATTGCTTTGTTCTAATTTAAATAAGTCTGTTGATGTAATGAAAGTAATATTATCGATATTGTTAGTTTCAATTCTCATCACCACCTTCAACAACGACCAGCAGCGCCAAGATGGCGAAAACCAAATAGGCATAAAATATTACTCACTAGCCTATCTCTTGGTAGAATTCAGTTTACGGTACAAATAAAAAATGAAGAAATTACAAGATAAAACATTAGAAAGGCGAATAATAGGCAATGTATTTGGAATTCGGTAGGACTTCACATCGATTGTATCTATTCAGTTTAATTATTTTGAGTTTATTTAAATAGACATCTTTGTACTTAAGTCGGTACGAAAATAAATGGCATTTTTTTTATTTTTTAACTTTTTATAACTATGAAAATAATAATTTGTAAAAGATTAATAAGACTGTGCAATGCGTAAAACGGAGCTGATATTTGATTTTGACATTTGACATATTAATCAATGTCACTTCAGCGCGGGAGAATTTATTGTGTTTGTAATACTTCGTTTTTAATCTTAATTTGGTATAATTTTTTTACTAACCAGCTTTTTTTAAATTTTAATATAAGTAAAATTTTTGCCTCTGTTAAACATTCAATTTTCATTGTTATTGTTAAGTTTATTTGTAAGAAATTAAAAAATGTAATTATTAAGTATATGATAAACAAACAAATGTTTGCTATCTAGTTGATTACGGAAATGTCTAATCGTCAATATCAATTTAACCGAAGTAACTTCACAATGGTGTAGATTATGTATCTATCTTTAAAAGCAATTAAAACATGTAGAATGACTTATAGTTTATTACCAACTATTATTTCAATTAAATATTTTGAAAGTTAATTCTAAGAATAAGTGTGGTTTTATTTCTGTCCTGTTATGTTCAATATAATTATTTCTTTAAATGGTTAACATATTTTCACAAGGGTCTCGCAGTCAATGAGGGGATGTAAAACATTGGGGTGTTTAAAAAAGGGGTGAGTTTTCTAACCCTTTCGTTTTTTAGCACAGGCGCAAAAGGGTTTGGGGTTTGTTATCCAATAGCAGGGCAGGTTCTTTGAGTTTTTGATTTTATTCGTCCGGAGAAGACCCGTTCCCCGCTCGGTGGGAGCCAACATCTCCGGCAGCGGCAGTGCCCTTTGCTATTTCACTGTAGTAACCTGTCTGCTTTATTCAAACAACTTTTTCTAACAGATGGATCAATTAAGGATATATTTCGATTTTAAGAAACGGTTTAGCAAATATTTTTGTACATTGTGTAAGAATAAGAATAGTGCTTTTGTGATGGTGTATTGGATTGCAATTTGTTGGATGTTATCTTATTGGTGAGTATTTGTCAGTTTGTAGTAATGTTCTATTTATTTTATAGCTTTGTTAATTACTTAGTCATGCATGAGCATGACTTTGAAAATATTTATGAGGAATTTAAAAACAGATCCGGAGACAAAGAGTTATCTGCATCCACTTTTATCATAACCACTATGCCTCAAAGTGATTTAAATATTATAACTAAAAATTAAGTGTATAAATAAAATAGGCATCTGTAAAATATTAACATATTCTGTCTTTGATTATATAGAAAATTAGCTGTTATTTGCGACTTCGTCCACGTGAAATTAAAAATTAAAAAAAAATATAGCTTATGTTTCTAAGCGATAACATAGCTTTTTATTTATGAAAGAATTTTTTAAATCTGCCTTGTAGTTTTTGAGTTGTTTCAATACATGCAAATTAAAATATCTTTCCGCTTGCGACTTCGCTCGCGAGAAATAAAAAATATAGGCTAGAGTACTAACTAATAGTTAGTACTATAGCCTTTATTTTTTAGCGTAGCTTTTTAATGGTGAAAGAATATTTGAAAATTTGTATGCATAATAAGTAATTCTCAAGAAATAAAAACATCGTCTCAGTAGTATTTTTACCTAAACCAGAATTGCAAACGACAAAATCTTTCGATTTACGAGATCTGTATGATTTTTTTTTATATAAAATAAGGTAGCAAACGAGCAAGCGGCTACGTGAATCCACCGAAATAGAAAGCGACCGCTGCCCATAAACATCCGCAATTGCAGATGCGTTGGCTACCCTTAATTGACGGAGGAGGAGACGCACATAAAGAGGACAATTCCCCTTCCTATGCGTCCCCTCCACCGTCAAATCCACTTTTCCTTCCCATCCTTTCCTCTTAAGAAAAGGGTGGTACGGGAAAGGGACTAAAATTAGGCCTCCGGCACCACACTCACCAGACGAAACGCGGAATTGCGTCCACTTCACGCCTGTTTTCTGTGTGGTCGTGGTATTACAACGGGCGAGCCGGCCCTACAGTGCGAAGATGTTAAAGCGGACTCTAACACTGTAAATGATTAGTCTACCTGATAGACCTAGTTTAAAAAATACAAATTATAAACCAAAAATACGTAATTTTTTTACATAATATGTGCCTTTAAAATAGTAGCTATGAAAAAAACATTTTCACAATCAAATAATTACACATTTCACCAAGTAGAAGTTAAATGGATTGTAAGGTGCTCACGCCGAGCGCCGACACATACCTAACTTGTCGTCCCGTGCTTTTATGTGTTTCAGCAGCGAATGTCCACTGTAGGCATAGGTAAAGATTGCGCCATGTGCTTAACAGACATGCAAACAAAATAACTTTATTGTTTTGATGTATGCTTAACCTCTGCAACCAATATAAAAGTTGCCTAAGGGATCAGTGGAACGAAAACCTACCATGTAGCTAAAGGCTCATTGCATTACATTGATTCAACGTATCGTATGAAGCAGAGACAATGGGACAGGTTTGCGACGTCGAGGACGTCGAGGACGCACGTCATCCCTCCATTACGGTATTGTTCTCTGACAAAGGAGACGGAGTATAAAGAATCGCAGCCATTAGGTAAATTTCCTTATTCATTTTTTTGCGTGACACCCTCGACGTGTAAAAAGCGGGGAGCCATTATTTATCATGTGGAGACGCGCGCCCAGAAGAGATCTCAATCTGGCGAAGGCGTGAGGGCTTTTTGCGCGCCCTAATCGATTGCGGGCGGTGCAGGTGCCCGCGCCCGCCGCCCGTCGCCCGCCGCCCGCCGCCCGCCGCCTCAAACGATTACATTACAAATTCCCGCCCCGATACTAAACTTACAACTAAACAATACCACTTTACAACATTTCCCTAAGATTAAATGGTGACATTTCAATAACAGTTTTATTTTCTTCAACCAAAAGGAATTTACGTAATATTATTGATTTCTGAATACTAACGTTCTTCAAACATGTAAACCTTACTATTATAAATGCGAAAGTTTAGATGGATGGATGTTTGTTAGAGTTTCTAGCCTATACGGCCTATATATAAACGGATCTCGGTGAAAATTGGCATATGGTAGACATAGAGGATAGTCTGGAAGAACACATAAGCTACTGATTTTAACTCCCCTTGGATGGAGTCGCGGACGATAACTATTAAAAATAAAAAAAAATGATTTGATCTATGTCTGTTACATAACGTTCCGTTCTGACAGTTCTAACTGGACAATCGAACTGTTCAGTTAATACCGTGCGTGTGTAGGCACCACTTTATACCTACAGTTCAACTGTCAGCTATTACCTACACACGCACGGTTCAAAACTGCAGCGGGCTTAATATAATAATAGAATCTTTCGAAGAATAGGTATACAGTAACTACGCATTGTAACTAATTAGCCTATCAAATAAAACTGGTACTTGATTTCCATTTTCTTTTACAATTTATGTTAAGTTTTTAGATTGAAATTGTTTTTCAAATAACAAAGAGGTAAATTGATTTGGGAGATCGATTACGTGTTATTGTTAAGAATAAGAAGTAGGATCGGCATGAGGTTTCGGAGAGCAGGCAGTCATTACGGAGTTATAGAAAAATAATTTCAATTTAGGGAGCGGGCAAGGACGGGGACGGCGGCGGCGGTGCGGGAGGCGGCGATGCATTATTCAGGACGCGTGCAGTGCGCGCCCGAGACGCCGCGCTCCGGGTCTTATCGGAAACGGCTTACGGTGACCCCATGCAAACTCCCTAATGTCACATTCCTCACGGACCTCCCCGGTCTCCGGCCGACCCTCCGCCGATCGATCTCGATGCAAAGTTGCTATTCCAATTCGAAGGGAGATTATAGTTTTGTTTATCACTAGAAATCATCGTATTGCCGTAAATAAAAATATTCTTAAAATAGATACTAGAAATATATTATAAAAGATTAGATATTTTGATTTAGTATATCAAATATTTATAGTTACTCTAATAAATATTCGATGATTATGTTACATTGTCACTGGTGTATACTAATTTGGGGGAAAAGTAACAGTATCTAACTACAGGGAAATTGTTTATAAGGGCAACAAATCAATATAATTTTCATCATCCCTAATGACCTTTAGTACATTTGACGTGACTTTATGAAATATGCCTGACCTCCAATAGAACAACAATACGAAATATTTAATAACGAAAGACAAATTACTGAGTACAAAATAAAAACAGTGTCTGTCTGTAGGTGCCGGCAGTCGGCACACACAATCCACCAGGATGTGTCGGCGTGGCTGAGCCGACGGCGATAACCAAGCTCCCCGCTGTCGGAATTCATTATATATTTATAGGTAAGACGGCGGCCTTACTGAATATTTGGTGGTTGATCAAAAAGTCCAATTCGGTTTTATATGCCACTGAATATTGAGCGGCGACCGGCCTTATAATACATATTTTGCAAGGATAGTTGCCGTAGTTTCCGGAGGGGGCCGGGGGTGGCTGAGGGTGGTCTATAACTTGTAGTTTGAGTAAATATTGCTTCGTAAAAATGAAAATAAACAACTTTAAACTTTCAAGATTCTCAGTATTTTCCATATTGATGCCAAACAAAACTATGTTTCCACTTTTTAAATATAATTGTATTGGCAATTTATCCACAACATTCTGTATAAAGCTTCAAATGCGCTAATGTGTATCATCTTTCAGTACAGACTAGACAAGTGACAGTTTGCCCGACTCCCGGCGCCCGCCGGGCAAAGTAGCGCGCTCTGTATTTATTCATAGTACCGCATGTAGTTTTATTCGGCTATAAATATTAAAGGCGGCTCGTGCCACTAGGATTTTCAATTCGACAGCGCCGCCGGATCCCCTTAGATTTAGGCTTTCTCTCTCTTCACGGATTAGAGCGGTTTGATGTATGGCCGCGGGTGGCGGTAAATCAAATTTTGATTGCTATTTTCTTTGTGGAAATTCGCAATCGTCCGCCGGGAGTGGCGGCGGGTAACGTGGGTTAACCGTTCCCCAGGCGCCCCGGACTTACAGAGGATTGCTATTTTTTTCTATATCTTATTCCGCTATTGAGATATGTAGAAGAATTTTGCCAAATCCGTCCTTTTACACACAAATTTCCAATTTGTTCGTGTCTACAATTCGACATACATAATGTATGTACATAAGTACGTATATTTAATACAGTATGTCTTCTCAAACTGCGTGACAATTTCCTTATACTTATAGTTATCTCAATCTGTGTGGAATTCTGTAATTACGAAGCAAAATGTTTACAGTTACAGTTTTCAATCATTTTATAACGCTTTCCAGCAAACAGTGAGCTGCGTTTAGAAAGTGTTACAACATCGTAAAATGTGCGGAATTAAGTTTAAATCAATAATTACTTCCGAATTCAATAAGAACGTTCAATTCTTTAAAAAAAATCCCTACTGCCATTTAGTTGGTAAAAATGATACCATTTCGAATTGCCGATAGCGATCACGGCGGGAATTGATACCGATAAAAGTTTACTTAGGGCCATTGAAATTGAATTTGCCTGATAAGTTGATTTCAGTGAAATAACGCGAGTGCAGGCCCGCGCCCGCCGCCGCCGCCGCCGCCGCCGCACCGCCGCAGCCTCGCCCGAACGTGTGATCCGATTTTAGCTCGGCTCCGACTCCCTCGCCCTCTCAATATTCGAGCTGATCTCTGTGCGGGGGCACGCGCTTTCCACTCGCCAATCAAACGACCCTTGTTCCCTTAAAAGTAATGAAAACACCGCACAATCAAGTTACATCGCTATAACAATTTATTTTTTAAAATAAATTTCATCGCTTTGTTTAGTTAGACGGTTGTATACGTAAAATCTTAGTTGCTTTTCAACAATTTTATGATAATTTTATGGCGACGTTTATGCACATACATATACCTAGTCAAACAAACTCTGAGTTGAGTCAAACATCATAAAAGTTTAAAGCAATAACTGATTTAACCACTTTTAGGTGTAATTATAAAATAATAAACGTCATTAGTGCCTGTGTAGTTTGTCATATTATTCTGAATACTGAGGAATTATACCTTTCCTTCATTTTTACTCTTATGTACAGTTTTTTTTTCTACTTTAAATGCAATATGCTTGTAATTAAAATGAAATATAAAGGAGATGTAAGACTATAACATTATTGCTTTATTACGAAAACTCGCTATAAAATAAAAGCGAATGCTTATTATTATAAATTAAATAATGTGTTTCAGCACAAATGAATTACTGGTAATTTGTAAGTTTGCGTGTTGTATGATAGGTATTCAAATTCAAACAATACGTTAATTGAGGCGATCATAATTTGCCTAATTTGACGGATCGTGTTCGCGATAAGTCGACGGGCGGGACGGGTGGTCTTAGCATGTACGAGGACGTGGAATGTTTTATTATGTACGGGTAGAGCGCAGGGGACGCGGTGCGGGGCGCGGGTCGGCAGCAGAGGGTGGCTGCCCACCTCCGGATAAAAAAGGATCTTAAGAAATTCTCGACCCTTTTTATACTAAATAGATAGCTAACACGGTCTGAGTGGAGGTTCAATGGATGCTTTCTCGGGGGAGCGGCGGCGGCGGCGCGGCGCGGCGCGGCGAGGGCGCCTGCCGGCGGTCTGTATACGGACATATATTCGCGTGTCGCAGAGGTTTTCCTTTTATTTTTTACGCATGCTCCACTCGGAGGGATAAAAGACGAAATTCTTTTTAAATTGGAAATGTTTTCTAAGAGGATTACGATTTGCGGAGGTGTGTGTCGATTTGTGCCGCGGACGCGAGGGCGCCTTGTAAGTGGATACTTGTTTGTGCGCACAATATCCGCGGACTGATCCGTGCTTACAGACTTATTTTATTATGCATGTTATCGGTTTACATTTAATATCTCAGCTATCAGTACCCGTCCGGGTTGAGCTTGAAATAACAATGTTGTTATCTTTAAAGGAATTTTTAATTATTCCAGCCAAAATTTTCTGCATTGGACAAATTTAATCCAACCTTTTGCACGTCAAGAACATTTTTGCAAACTAAATTTGAATGTGTGTATGAGTAAGGGATTAGCAATATTTTGAAGGTGATTCAGGAGTGAGCTTGTGATACAAAACTAACCCAAAGTTTATAGTTAACTATCAAAATGAAATGCTATTTATATAACAGGTCAATTAGAGGGCTCAAAGTTCCGCTACGGAGGCAGTTCCGCTTCACGTTCCAATGTCCAGTCGGCCGACGGCGCGCCGCTACCGAATAAAGGCCTTTCATCTCAACAAACGTCACAGAATCATTACGCAGCACCCCACACGAGTCCGCTCCCACGGCTTTATAATGCGCCCGTGGCAAAAAACATAAAATACATTATTGAGAGCTAACAATCACTAATACAGTGACCATTACGAGCGAGCGCCGACGTAGACATAAAGCTCGGCGGGACCGAAAAAATATAATAATTGTTAAGTATCGCCGGCGCGGCTTGGAGAGCAGGCGTCATATCCCGTGTCACCGCGCACGAGAGCGCAACTTGCCGTGCCCGGCGCCGGCCGCTGCCGCCGCAGCCAGCCTGACCGGCTTACTGGGATTTACTTTAAATTTTCACATTGCTCGCCCCTTGCCCTTGTTACACTCTCTGCAATTTTACTAGCTTTGAATACAACTACAGCTATATAACTGATTCCGAGTTATTTTTTTTAAATTTACTTTAATATTTACTGTTGTATCTGTTTTTTAAATTATTTTTTAATAACAAACCAAACATGTACTTTCTGAGTTAAAACTGTTCAGCACGTGTCCTGGGACCCAACATTAGTGGGTCTAGCCGCCTGTCAGTACAGTCGCCACCGGGTGTACTCATAGTGTAGTTCATACATATAGCATCATCAGTGTTAGACCTAGGCTGTAAGATCTAATGTGCCTTTTGACAAATTACAATTGACTGACTATCTTTTACAAAAAAGTATCGTCACCCAAATAACTAAATTCGGGTTTTCAACGATAAAGTTTCCTATATTACTTCGTTCAATTATTGATCTAAGGTTTAGAATTAATATGTTGTAAAGCTTAAAATAACTGTAAATAAAATATTTTGCGAGCTCCTGCGGTGAATGCAGGGGCGAGCGAGCGGACGAGGGTGTTGGTGAAAAAAAAATGTTTTCATTGTAACAACGGTCTGGGGTCCGAGCGACGATTTAAACTAAAGCCACCCACAATAATTGAGTTTTAGAGTCGCGCATATGTCGCCCGAGCCCGCAGCGCCGCAGCGCCGCATCGCCGAGCAGGTGGCCACTTTGTATTGATATTGCCAAGTAGTTCATATTAAAAGGCGGAAATAACCATTTCATTTTATGAATTAGTGCTGTCATTATTGTATTATAGTCCGACGCGTGATGGCCGAGCATTCTCCGCCTTTAAAGTTATTTGAGCTATAACCTGAGCCTCTCGTTTCTTACTGTGACATTTGCCGGCGGCGAGTAAAATGTTTATGCGATATTAAGATCATTTTAGTGGGAGCATTACATCCGCGGAACATAAAGCGGGCTCCGCTCGTTTGCCGAACGTTCCGTAAATATGCCGCAAAAACACCTCAAAATTTTTATGGCTCATTTTGGAACTAGACTCACTAACGAGCGAGTAATGATGTAATGACTTACTGTGTTGTGGCCTAGCTGTTATTACTGATAACAGATGGCGCACATTGTCGCACAGTCGTCTGCTTTAATAGTTACTTTACGTTCCTTGAGTTGAGCAAGTTCATTCTGATATTGCTAATGTTTCTCAAAGGAAATAAAATTATTGTAAAAATGTTTTAAAATGTAGATGAAGCCACATATTCGCCGCGCTGGTCGGGCGGGCACTGATTGCCTGTCTCATTTAGGATTTAATTGTATGCAACTTCAGAGCAAAAAAACTAACAACATCGTCCTGGAGTGAAAAAATAGTAAGACTTCGTTGTTGTGCAAAGCTTTGGAAAGAAGAGTCTCGTTTTTAAATCTGTATTTGTTTCAAAGTTGCATTACTGTAATAGTGACTTCATACTTCTGTCGGCGTGAAATTATAAAAATGAAATGGCTGCAATAAAGTGCCGTGCATGCCTGTTTCCTGCGCTGTAAAGCGGCCACCCCCCGCGCCCCCGCCCCCGCCCCATCGTAATAAAACAGATACAATATAAATCGCGAGGGAGATACTGTCCACGGTTGTTAGTCTGTTACGGCCGGAATGTGCGCGAGGCGTGACGTACTCAAATGTTTTATTGTTTTTTCACGGCGGCATCTACATCGTCATGTAATAATTTGGGCGCGAGGGGGGGGGGAGGCGGCGGAGGGCAGAGGGAGGTCGTAACAAACGACTTTTGCCAGCAATAGTACACGGCGAGTGATTGCCGTCGTTATTACTTATAAGCCGATTATGTCTTAACGTGTTTTGCTTAAAAGTTAAAGTTACATTTCTATGCTTCTATTTGTTTTATTATATCTATTTAAACTTAATTTCAGCTAACGAAATCGAATTCCTGAAAGTACAGAAAGAAAGCTTTTTCCGCGCTTGCCACAGTCCGTAGCTTAGCGTAGTACTGTAGGATTTAGAACAGTTTATGACAAATTATTTACATGTCAGATTGTTGGTAGAGACACAAGTTAGAGTGGTGTTGGCGCCGCATTAGAGGTAGTTGAGGGATGAGGTATTTGCGTCGTGTTTGCGAAGATGTCGCGGCTGGCGCGGCCGTTGCGGCTAATGTAACGAGGATGGATGGGGCCTTGGCGGCGGAAGGGTTGCTGCGGGAGCGTCGTGTCGCAAACGCATTATCACTAAGTGATGGATGGAGACGTTATCGAAAGCTTTATATGGCTATTGATGAATTACCCAAGTCATTGAGCGGGTTTTCTGGAGATTGTAAACGGATACTATTGTTTTAGTATCTGAACTAAATTTGCGCTCGAGATCAGTCTCACTTTACTGTGTATCTCGAGTTATTCTTGGGCGTGTGTGCGTGTCTGTATGCTGCACCTCTATCTCTATCTTCCCAGCATTTAAGCATATTGAGCAGCATATCAAGAGTAGTATCAGTTTTTATTATATCGCTAACTGTTTCATCATTGTCACAATTCATCTTCAAACTCACGAAGCCAGGTCCTGGCAAAAGTTCATAATTCCACCTTAGAAAGCCAATATTTGAATAGACTATTGGGCAGCGGCCAGTACGCGGTAAATGCCTGTTACCATAATCAATCAGCTGCTTTAACATCGATTCACTTTGGGCCATTCTAATGTCCCGCGGCCCTGCCGCATCGCACTGCAACAGGCGCTATGATTGATGCTCCTCCGATGACTGGCTGCTTGGTTGCTGGGCGCCGGCTCGCTGCGTCCCGCCGCGCCCTGTGGCCGAGCGCTCGTCCGGATACTCGCCGTTTTCACAAAACATTTTGTTGACTTAATGGATTAACCATTTGGTATCGTTTATTCATATAACTAATTCAATTACTGATCTGGGAGGCTAACCATTACGCAGAAAACACTTAAATACTTCTAGTAAATAGGTCCAATTCTGAGATAAATTAAAAAAAATCGATCAACTCTCTTATAATTCCTTCTTGTTCATTAAACACACTAAAATAGAAAAAATACTGTAAGCACTTCGTGGAACGTCCCTAATTCACTTCATTCGACATAATTTTGAGGAATGCAAGGTTTTTTTTGTAAGACCTGTTAGGATCCTATTACCTATCGGACAATCCTAATCCTGTGCGTTCTCTATTATTCTCTCGCAGCTGGACCTTTGTGTTCGCATTTAGTAAAATTTTTCTACGGATATTTTCGCGTTACGGTAATATTTTATGTGGGCTGGAGCTGTGGGCGGACGGCGGCCGCGGCGCGGACGTGCCACAATCCATTAAAGCTACAAAAACACTTGAAATTCCGCCACTCATACAATATACATTTTGTTCCTCCGCTGGGCGTTTTTGCGATTAACTTTAAACGCCTTTCTGTCATAGTTCCGCGTATTCGCATTTACCTCGATGCATTTTGTACAACGTCTCAATGAGTTTAGCTAGCGCGGCGGAGAGGTGCGGCGTGCGGGCCGCGCACAGAGCCTGCCAGCGCCGTCACCTACACCCGCCCGGCCCACCGGGCCTGCCAGCCTGCACCGCACCGACTGGACAGCAAAAAGTCAGTCAAGTTTACGATCGCCGACATTAATCGATTGAACGACTCCAATACAAAATGCTATTGTAATTTTTTATGTTAAAGCCTGGTCTTATCGCTCGCTATAGTTACTTTGACATCGTGGTGTCTAGATAATTTAAAACTGAATCGCTTACACGAAGAACTTTGATTATCATGACCGTGTTCGATTTAGTTTTTATCGCATTTTTATGAAATAATAAAATGTGCAGAAAGTAGCAGTCGTCCGAGATTTAGTACGATCAGGAACAATTTATTAGATCGCGCTGGTCGTTCCGCACTGCCCGTCGCCCGCCGTGGCCCGCCGCCGCCCGCCGTTGGCCGTAGCTTATTATTCGTCACATAAAGCGGGGAATATTTTAGTTAAGAGAAGCCGTCGTCGGGGGATTCGGTCGGCGGCAGAAAAAATTGATGCGACTTATCTCACCGCGTTCTCCGTGCCCCCCTCACCCCCCGCCCGCGGCAGAGATGTTTTATGGATGCTGCCGGTGCCCCGACACGCCTTTTGTGTGTTAGTGTTGGGAGTTACACTGGCGGATTTCAAAGTGAAAGTTTTGCTTAAGATTTCTGTTAATGGTCGTTTTATTCCACGTTAAAGTCATAGAAGAATACATTGTGAGTACGTACAGTTGTAGGGATCTACAATTAAATAAATACTGTATTTGGAAGATCGTGTGCTAATTGAGAATTAAAACAACCTTTATTCTAACAATGGTAAATAACTATGTCTCAAAACATTTCTACTTTAAGCTCACGCTGTGGAGCCTTCAATAAATACAGTTAATTAGACAGTTTTGCTGGAGAGTTACAATTCAACATCAGTTGGTTTAATAGATACTTAATATGAACCAAATTCGCGTTTAAGGAGAGTCAGATTAGGCGGCGACTTGTGTGCGAAGTACGATACAAGCTGGCAGCTGGCGACGTGGAAACCTTTGGATCAATCCCCACGCTCCCAAAGCCGCGCCCCTGCTCCCTGCAGCCCCCCGCGCGGCCAACTTAACATTCACTGCATATCTCGCTTATTACGCATTCAATGAGAAGTCCCCGCCGGCCGACCGGGCAGCGGGCAGCGGCGGCGGGCAGCGAGGAGGGCCGCAGTTTCGGCGACCGTATCGGCCGCAATGATCGGTGCCGCACTCCTCACGGCACTCGTCTCGCAGCTCTCATTACATCTCGGACTTCGCGTCGCATAAAAAATCAACCGGTCGGATAATAAATGTCCACTTAATTCATGTGAACGGATTATATCCTAAGTTAACACGTTATCGATGCCCTTATTTAGAAACGTCTAAATAACTTTGTACGTGGGACGAATGTGATACAATTCCACGGCATATTACAACGATTATTTGTTCTTTAAAGGGTAAACGATGTCGAAAGTAATAATATTCTGAACGATTATGTAATATTCCTTGTGCTTGTTAGCAGCCGCCGCCGCCACCGCCGCCGCCGCCGGCTAGTGCTGACGCACGCCCGCCGACACTCCACTGCTATTTACATACTTAATTCATGTCTATGCTTTGCCTAGAATATCTAGTTGCATTATTAATCAGGTACATATCAATGGACTTATTAGAATTGACATTTCAAATATTAATGTTAATTATAACAAGTACAAATTTATGGCGACGGTATCGCCAAGAATACATCCAATAAACAATATAACTTCGCACTTACGTCAGAATGTGGAGCACCGTACTGCTGGACGAAGCAGCGGCATCGGCAGCAGCAGCAGCAGCAGTTGCAGACACATTAGCAGCAATAACAGTTCCAATTTTTTGTTATAAGGAGTACTTTAGGTGCACAAGGCTGTTGGATCCAGGATGAGAAACGGCATAGCCATTAGATTCAATTCTACATTCCAAACGATGCCTAATTTAAGAGTAAATATAATTATTCAGAAACCAATGCAATATGTGGTAAAACTTTTAAGGCAGATATTATAAAAAATATATATAATCTAGTCGGATCCGTAGGATTCAAATGTCAATCAAATGAAGTTGATTAGTTGATACGTTTAAATATGGTTAGTGCAACGTGACTTCTTGTATCGTCGCCTTAACAACATAATAAGTGGGTCAGTGTCCGGAGGGTGCGTGGCGCGGGGGAAGGGGCGGGGGGGGGGTCCGGTCAGCTGGTGCCGCGACTCGAACCCGGGCTCCCGGGTCGCGCTCCCGCTGGCAACGAGCGGCACGACCAGAAATAACAACTTTTTGCATCGTGGGCCGCGTAGAGAACTTTTTGTGCCTATTAATAGGTAAAATAACACAAGTTCGTGATGAGTTTATTTAGAAACAAGCCGCAGGTACTCGTAAGGGTGTATGATTAACCACTTATGTCGTAATCGTAATGTATGTTGCAAAATGTATTGATCATTCGTGATTAACATTTATCTACATAAAAAGTCCGTGTAATCAATGATGAAACACGTAGCTAAAAGCCAGCGTTAGTCATATTATGATAATGTGTCCTTATTTTATGTTGATTTCTATATTCTTTGATAAATAGACATCAACACCGCTGCAGCTGAGAACACGTTCAAACTAAGCTTGTACGGTTTGGTTTTATCGAAATTAAATGATTGGAATTCAGATCCTTAAATGGGTTAAAAATGCGTTTATTTGTTCGTTCATGAATTATCTTTTTCCGCGACGAGTTCATCAACGCATTTGTTTCATAAAAACGACGACACGGTACGAATCATTTTCAATTGGCTTTATTTTAAAACAGGAAAATTGTTTAACAAATAAAAAACAAATGGATAGCTTTTATCCTTTTCAAATAGCAGCGTGTCATTAGTCGCGGAGACGTCCCGAATATCCTGCCGAGTTTATTTCATTATCGAGTTTCACTCGCTCTCTATTTACAAGTGACCCTTCGATGAATTCACTTCGTCACGCTTGGCAAATTTATTTTTGCGATCAGGAGCGCCGTGTGCCCAGCGCGGTAGGGCGATAGCGCGCCGGCCGCGCCGCCGGCTACCGTTGCGCTGTCCCGGCCGGGCAATATGTAGGTGTGCGCCGTGTTGAACATTTAAAAGCTGTTCTGTTCATACGCTCTGCAGGGCACCTCTCATGTTTCAGTGCCGCACGCGCGATAAATGTGAAAAACTTCGTAAATAGCCGCTGACAAAAACAAGTTAAAAGATACTTACGTAAACACTTTTAACAAATCTTCGATATGGTCTATTGGAATTTTCAATAAATGATTGTAAATAATAAACTGCAAAGGTTCATTATCCAGTGAATTAAAAAGGAATCAGAGAAATAAATCGAGTGTGTCTGTCGGCAATTGTTGCTAAACGTAATAAAAATAAAGTAGAATGCAGAGCAGTGGACCGGTTACAGTCGGCACGCGGAGAAACGCACCTTCACCTACAGTAATATTTGTGGCAATAAAAATGATAGACTATTGAAGTTTTGTAATAGCCGGGGTTAGGGGAGAGGGCGCGGCCGGGGCCTTGCGGCGGCGGCGCTTTGCGTGGTCCACGTCCCGCCGCGCCGCGGCTGCTGCTCCTGACATGCCGCGCCACAACTCGCAACTCCTACGCAATTACACAACTTTTATAAGTGATTGTGATATTATTTCAATAATTGATTGAAAATGTTTGCAATACAGTACCATCGAATCTTACACGGCGATGTTTGAACGTAGATTTGAATGTCCAGGTAGTCTATACGCTCACAGAAGAGAATTAGTTTAATAGGGTTAACATAGGGCTGGGGCACGTATGTTCTCTTCTTAATTTCAGGCCCATTTTAAAATCTAAACAGGAACCTTATTATCGTAGTAGGAGTTGATGGTGATATAATATGTGGAGCAGTCTGATTTATTCTGGCAATAAAAATGTCGACGTTGTAAGTGACGCTTTGTGTACCGCTCGCCGGGCGATTGTTCCCCAAACTGCTTGGAGGCGAGCCAGTGGCAGAGATCCAGTGCCACACTATCTCTTGTACTGTACGAACGGAATTAGAACTTTTATAATTACATGACAAAGGTCTTTCGGCTGCTAACATCTTTTCCTGCCTGCCTCTGCTATTTTCCTAAATTATGTTTTCCATGCTAGAAGCGCATATGTATTAAAAGGTATTCTTGATGCAATGTTCTTCACACCTAAAGGCATAGGCTGAGGTATCATTAACGTGAACATAATTAATATTTTATTCTATTTGTAGATTGATAGTTTCATTTACGAGGAAGCAATAAAAACTAATATTTATTTCCTGAGCATTTCTAGAACTACAATTTTTTAATTAAGGCGGTGTCTGTATAAGGCGGTTATATTAAGGGTATTAGGCGATTATACCGTGCGCTTTGTGGAGTTTATTCGCGGCCCGCGCGCCGGCACTGGCCCTTTGTGATGCCGCCGTCACCTGTCATCCATCAGTCTGCGACAACGCGCTTGCATACCGCGCTGCGCAGCGCACGCACACGACCGCGCCCTCGTCCTAAACAAATTCAAATTTAACGGGACTCCAGAGGAATGCAACAAAACGGTCCACATTCCGTTTTGGTTCGGACGGGACTAGTCGGAGCGGACAGCGAGCTGCGACCGGCGTTGGCAAAAAACGGAGACGTGCTGCTTAGCATAGCGCGCCTTAGCCGCCGACCGCCGACTGCCGCACCGCCGCGCCGCGCCGCGCCGCGCCTGCCTCACCGGATATGCTAATTACGCGGCCGCATTGTCGTACACACGAGGATGTTAGAGAAACGGGCAAATATTTTATGTGATCTAGCAATTTACGCTCTACATTACAAAGTATATTTTTATACAAATTGAAAAAAGTTTATATAAACTCTATATAAAGGTGAACAAGGAGGTACAGATCCAATCTACAATAATATAATAAAGCGTAAACACACACGTCTTCGTGGCGTGTGACGTCAGCGATCACAGCGTATTTCTGAAAAACTCTTTCTTTAATAAAAGCCTAAAAATTAACTTATGACACACTTTACTTAGGGGGTGAATGAATTAGAAAAAATCTTTCATGTGGGAATGGGACTATAAACTACAAGTTCCCAACAATAAAAAAACAAGGTTGTTATGATAACGGTAATTTTGACATTCGCAACTGAGAATTTGACAAATGTAAACAATAACATAAAGTTTTATGATTAGATACGGATGAAGGCGCATGCGAATAGCTAGTATTTAATAAAGAAAAGGCCCTCGTCGAGAATCGAAATTGTAGATTTAGGTAGGTAGAGACTGACACATTGCTAGCAGCTCAATAATAAATTGAAACGTTTACCGCCTTCCGCGCTGGGCGTGGCGATACAGAGGAAACACGATGAAGTAATATACTCGTATGTTTAGCATTATAACATATTACGAATATAACTTTGGTTTGAACTGGTGTGGTAGAAAAATTACGAGTAATTAATTACATTACAATTCATAATGTTGTTTGATTAATAGGTACATGTTATGAGACAAAAATATCAACGCTTTTTTCGTTAAGAAATACATACCCATAAGTAATTACGAGGCGGGTGCGGACAGCGGCGGGCAGCGGCGAGCTCTAACGACCTCACATCGCCGCTCCAATTGCCTGAATTAGCATACTTGTGTCGCGGCGCCTCGAAATTCGCCTCATATCGCCGCATCAAAGGGCCCGCCGCCTCCGCACTACATTCGCCTTAAAGCGACTGATATAAAATTCAAAGTCATCGCTTTATGAAGATAAGTCGCCGACGGTCGACGGAACGTGCCGCATTACAAAATGCACTTTATTGGATAGCAATAAGAGTGTGTTTGCAAGAGACGCTATCAATAAAAATGTAGACATTTGAATTGTAAAGCCGCGAACTCCGACCCGCGCGTAATGGCTGCAAATTGATCGCGGAGGCAAATTTTTCGAGTGATTATTATAAACGAGCCGCCGCCGACACATCAA
This sequence comes from Papilio polytes, assembly GCF_000836215.1. Lineage (NCBI taxonomy): Eukaryota > Metazoa > Arthropoda > Insecta > Lepidoptera > Papilionidae > Papilio > Papilio polytes. The sequence goes on along the minus strand of NW_013525046.1, from coordinate 445,724 downwards.
CACGCCGACAATCACTCTGCTATTGTTACAAGAATTATTGGAAGTCATTGTAATGTGGAAACTATGTAATGTAACCTTACTGTTGAGCTACTTGTATTTCTAGAATAATATTCACGAATCGTTTATTGTGTTTCACCAAGTACTGGTGTTCTGTAGGTCGAGAAGTGTATGCGATAAAAAGTTTTAAGTAAAACAATGCGGTTTAATGTCAGGCAGTCGTTAGCAGTGGTAGTGCAGGGCTGCGCTCAGCTCAGTTGGGGGTTTTATTTCTAGTTATCATACGGCAGCGCACCGTTACCACGACACGAAGGGTCCCGTTTCGGCGCGGCCAGTAATTAGCGGACATTTCTTGACCTTTGCATCGCTTTCTACTTACTAGTTTTTTAGTATCCGCAGCTCGCGCCCGCTTTATGCGCTAAATGTCTCTCGTTGTTCTATAGTTTTTACTGTTTTACTTTCATCTAAAATGGAATATGAAACTAGGTATCGTTTTTGCTATCTTACAATCATTAAACTGAAGCTACGCCAATTAAACGATTCTCTCTCACAATTATTGGTTACGTAAGAAAAATTGCAATTTAACAAGTTGAAATGAATATACCTAATATGGCTAAAAGTCGACGTGAAAGCAAACACATATCTGAGAGCAAATAATGTTTTCTCTGATCACATATTAATTTATTGCGTTTAATACTATGTCCCGATCACCTAGGCGCTGTGCAGTGAAGTGGTGTAGGTATGATGTTGAGTTATGATAGATGACAGTTTACATTATGTACATGGCATGCTTGCACTTTGAAAATTATTTTAAACGTGATAGTACAAATCATTAGGAAGTAGCATGTTGATATACATTTTGGTTCTTGTAAATAAGTTTTGAAATAGAAGTGAAAGTATTTGTTATACCATTGTATTATGAACAGGGCGGGCTACTACTCTCCCAGCGCGTATCGCCGTTTGCCCTTTGCGTGCGCAGGGCGAGCGCTGTTTGCTTATTATTAGCACTATTTTTTACCTCACCGCGCAATGCACACTGCACACTCGGTTACGGCTTACTTTCACCTAATTAATGTAAATACCAGCGATCTGTTTATTATTCAAGAGTTGCAGCGCCACAAAAAACACATTGTTAACAAACTAAAGGTCCGAGCAACGGTATAAAGCGCATGTGTGTGTATGTGTGTGTGTGTGTGTGTGCGCTTGTGTATGCGGCAACGTCGCCGCATGTACAATGGTTTTGCTCACAGCTAGAGACTCTTGCTTTTACAAATAATGTTCAAATATCGCCTTGGACATATTACTATCGAGTAATAATATTATTACTTATCGGGTAAAGAGGGTGAAAAAAGTTATAGAAAGGTAATGTAAACATAATTAATTTCAACTAACTACCTGAAATTAGGATCTTTTGTGTCCCACAATGGCCACTTAGTTTATCAAGTAATACATCACCCACTTCAAAACATAATAACATTCAAAATATGATAAATCTATCAAAAAGTTAATTATAATTATTTAAATTACTTGTGCAAACAATACAAATCGTCGATACTTCAATGCATGCATGTCATGTGTGGAACAGTATGCAGTAGAGGTGGGGGGCCGAGGGCGGCGAGGTGCGGGGTCGCGTGCATTGCTCCCCCCTCCCGTAGCTTTCGCCCCCGCTAATGAATCTTTATCGATCTCCCTCGGCGATGCCACCCTTGCCCTCCGCGAGGCCGCGTGTGCCGGCGGCGCGGCGGAGGCGGCGGCGGCGGCGGCGGCGGCGGCGGCAGCGGCGAGGGGCAGATGCGGCCGCTCGTGCGCTTTTATGCAGAATATCTCTTTGTTGCATAAATATTTCGCTACATTTTATCTCACAAATGCAATTGTTGAATCGGAAGTTTTATATATGCATCTGTTTTTATTCTAACAATATTATAAAATTATTCAAGATGATTTTGGTCGATACTTTTAAAGACTTGAAGGTAAATATTAATACAGTTGTCGAGAAGAAATAACATATTCCATTGCACGTTTTCATATAAGTAGTAATTAGACATTTATGTTATTCAAAATGGGTACGAATACCGATACCAGTCGACTGACGACAATTAAATAAACTGAATCAAAGATATTGGCCACGTCCTTTTCAACAATTAACCTCCAACATAGTTTTATTTATTCGGGGTCCAATTTGACAAAGTAATTGTAGAAAGTTAGATGTAAAGGTAGCTAATGTGAATGTTTACTGTGGGTGTCTCCCCCCAGGCCAGGAGCGGCTTCAGGCCGGGGAGCCCTGCTGCGGGGGCTAGGGATGACTAGATACCGTTACGTTAAGATGTTAAATAATTATTCCGCGGCCTGCAACTTGTGTGCTGATGTCGTCGCCGGCTCCTGCTGTCTTGATAACTTCAACCAACGAAGACCTGTAATGTAACAAGTAGCTTGTTATCTACAACATTGCGCCGGAAAGCAAGCGATGCCGAACCGCTCCACAGTCACATAGCCGTTCCTCGAGTTTAATAACGTTTTGAAACAGTTTAATCTGAAATGGACAATCTGTAGGCTGGGAGGCACGGACACGGGGCGTCTCTTGTTATTTTGGAATTCAGTAACGAGAGCTCCCCCTGGCGCTGATTGCAGGACAAAGGGCGAGGCGGTCCTAATGAGGTTTTCCACAAGCTCACTGCAAAAGTTTCACGACGATGTTTGCTCGGGGCGGGGGCGGCGGGTCTTTTCTCTTATATCGAATATAACTTTATATAGTAAAATGTAAAAAAATATATATGAACACGAATTTAACATCGTTGTCTTGATAAAGTTAACCTGTTTAAATAAAGTGTTATTTATAAAAATAATATCTAGATTCAAATTATTATTTAAAATATAAGTTAAAATGTTGTGTAAAATGTAACCGAACCCCTATCTGGCACCCAGTAGGCATACAATACTTTGGTAGGTAAAGAACAGCCCCGGCAGCGCGGCGGCGGCGCGGCGTCGGTGGCGGCGGCGCCTTAGGTATCCGGCGGACTGTATGCAAATAGCGGGCCGCGACAATGCGAGCCCCGCAGCCAACCCGCGGCCCGCAGCGCGCAGCCGCACGCAAATGAGCGGCCAATCGCGGCCCGCTGCCGCCGTATGGAAATTCACCGAATTCAAATCACTTTAAAATCTGAATGCGCATGCACGGAACATAGTTTTTTATTGGCGCTCCGCATCCGAGGCAGAGACTCACGGGCGCGAGCCGGCCTAAGGGTTGCGAGGGAACAACCCTTCCGCAACCCTTTTTTTGGTGCAACCGTTTTTTACTATCACATTCAGTGAAGGGCACGCGTCACGAGATCGCGACGCTTTTTGTGGCGTCTCGTTAGCAGTTAGCAGTCGAAACGAGAATTTGTTTCTACAATAAAAAGTTGACTTCACACCTGGGCTCGGTGCGACCCCCCGCGGAAGGGTTTCGGCGGCGGACGTGCGACCGGCAAACGGCCTTGTGCGTGTGCGTGTGCGCGTTTTTTGTGCTACCTTTTTAACTCGTGACATGCGCCAAGTTTTTGTTATCATTCTCAAAACGAAATGAGGATTACGCAGATAAGGCAATGACTGCCATGTTGTCCGGCCACAGTTGGGTCGGATGGCATGGCCCGGTCACCGAAGTTGGACTTGTCTTAACATTATTTTAAGGTATGTCATTTTTTTAATGTACGCTAGGAACTAATACCTAGGTGAGATGACAGGTTAAAGACAAGCGCGTGTCCAATACATCAGCGGGCGCGGCGGTGTCGGCGAGTGACGGCGAATGTCGGCAAACAGCGAGGTGTCGGCAATCGGCTAATGTGTGTGCCGGCTCGCCTCGCTTCGCGCTACACCCATACTGTGCAAACAGCATTAGCTAACGATTTTGATAGAAAGGACTTGTCCATTTTATACATATAATATTGTTACAAGTTTGTCAATGTTATTACTTCTGATATAGAAGATTGTAGCACACCAATGTTTACCAAACAAAAAATAAACATCATTTAGTTGTCTCGAACAGTTTCCGAAAGGTTACAAAATGTCGTGTTCAATGAAAGGGCGATTCTACGATTGCCTGACTAGTAGCCAGTGAAGCGCGAGAGCACACAGCACACAGCACACAACAGATGTGTGCGCGAGCTGCCCTCACTCAGCATCGGGCGCGCTCTCCTCACTACTTCGAGCAAAATCCACCAAACACCACACAAAATATATCTTTCAGGCGATCTTCAGGAGAGACGCTAAAATATCTATATTAGTTGTAGGTTTAATGACAGATACAAAGTGACCGCTTGCTTTTTGCGACGTTTTTGTGCAAGAGTAATTTCGGGGTTTTATTATTATTTATTTCTCGTTTAAATTTCAAACAAAAGACACAATTTATAATAATTGATAAGAGTACACATAGAGTCCCGCAAAATCCATCATTGGTTTGTCCGCGGGTGCGGAGTAACAGTTTCATGTAATGTGTAAGAGTACCTACTTTGCATGTTGTGTTGCCCCATTGTCGCAACGACGTGTTATTCTAAGTTATTATAAGTATCGATATTTAGCGATAGGGCAGCGCGAGGCGGGTCGTGGGGGGGGGGNNNTTGGGGGGAGGTGGATGAAGGGATGCGACGCTTTAGCGACGGGAGACGTTTTTTGCGATCGAAATACAAGGCAAATACGGATGGAAAAGTTTTTTGTCATATTGACTTTCACTCGCAAAATGTTTGCCTGAAATATTTTCTCAGTGGTTTCGAGTTCCGGCTTAAATGTTTTTTTATGGAACGTGTTTTCTTTGGTATATCGCCGTGTTCGCCCTAATGTTTGTAGAATATACTTTCTACATTTTGGATGGTCTAATGAAACCGTCGATGCATCTTTGTAACTTTCTTGTAATGTAGAGCTGGGTCTGCCGGCCGCGCCGCCGCCTCCGCCGCCGCCGTGCGTGTGATAATGAAATAAATAAAGAAAAATAGCGGTACATGTCTAGTCAGTTGAGGCACGAGTACACAGCCAATACATTTTATTGCCGGATTTTTACCAGAAATGTGCTATGTTTAAAAGGCACCTAATACTTACGGATACAATCTGTTTTAAAATTGTTGCTTGTTCTCGGGGGGTCACCCGTGTTAGTTCCATTAAAAGGGAGATCATAGAAAAAATGTAGTAACAGTAGAATTAATAACCTATTCATAACATGTAACTTTAATTATTCTATATCAAACAGCTGATAGGTTATTTATTTCGGTGACAAGTTACAATACAAAAATAAAATTATCTAAGTAAAATGACAAAAACAATGAAAATGAGATAATAAGCTCATATACATATTTTATATTCATATCTAGATTACATTGGTCGTTTATTACACCCCGGAGAGTGGCGGCGCGCGGGG
>NW_013525046.1:431344-436993 GCF_000836215.1 Papilio polytes | reverse complement strand
CATTCATTGCCGCGCGTTATTTGTGTTGTTTTGTACACGCGGCGCGCCGCCATCTGCCCCACCTGGTGTCGTCCCGTATCGCACAACTCTCTGCCCATCTTAAAATGTAATTTGTTTGGTGACAATGTAATATTAATGTGGTATCGTTATAGTGTACGAGAACTGACAACACATATGTTTAAACATAAACTTATGACTTATGAAGAAATAATTTGCATCTTTCTGTTATACATTTTTTACGGTACGCTATGTCGTTACAATGTAGTTGTGAGAGAAGGCATGTAACCTCTACAACCGTCCCATGTCACATGTATGAGTAAGTATTGACTTTGTAAACGTAAGCTTAAACGTAAAAAAATAGGAGAATAGAGATAAGGCGTGCAAAGCGGCGCTACTGCCTGCTGTAGGTATGTACGAGTACAGCCGCTGTCGCTGCGCCGTTCTTTCGCGAACATTTAATGGGATCGATCAAAGGTAGAGCTGGCTCCGACCCTCGGAGGCTTAGTTGTAACCTTTTAGAAATTAAAAGAAAAGAAATAGAAATAAGGAAGTCAGTGCGGCAGGAGAGAACTTCAAAGAACACTTACACCTTTCTCAGTGAGCATTTCGCTTTGACGATATCTCCTCTGACAATAAGTGTAGTCCATGGCAGTGTGTGTATGAGGTATATAAAAACCCTTTTTTGCGAATGATTGACAAAAGTAAATTGTTGACTTAACTTTAACATACCTTCATAATGGAACATTTCCCCAGTAACGTGTTGGCAATGCTGGTCTATAAAATCATTGTTACACACGTCATGAGTATTTCAAAAATTAGCTAAATGTAGCCTGAATAAAACTAACTTATAGTTAGGGCTCAAGAATGCAATAGAGCAGGAGCGAAGTCGGAGGCTGTGAGGGTGGGCAGAGGCAAGGGCAGTGGGGGCAGTAGGGGAGGAATGCCTCCCGCCCAATATTATACGGCGTAGTTAGCGCGCACTGATATTAAGAATTCCACACCGCACAGAGCACTCACTAAAGACGTAGAGAGGCAATAAGTAGGTACTTGTTGCAATTGTACGATACATGGCAATTTAAAACTCTTCTTTTCAAACAATAGTAATTACAAAACGAAAGCCTGATCCATTTAACATGCAATACTTGAACTGCTTTCATATAACTGTCTATAATGTAACATGCCTTGCACAGTCTGACTTTATTCCTAAATACAAAAAGAACCGACTCGCGTACAAACCTCTACCATATTATGATTACATTTTAAAAACTGGAAACCTCTAGTTGCGAAAGTGCTCTGTGCCTTCAGATTGGAGCGAATGGCACAAAGTTGGTAATTGAAAAATCTCTCCGGTCTAGAGTCCTTGTCCTCGCCCCGCGGCCCCCGCCCCGCAGCCCCCGCCCCGCCCGCGCGACACATTCCTGGCGCTGCTTCCGACAAGAAATTAAAGTTCGCAACAATCGCACTTATTGCATTCGAACTGCCCTCACTTCTAACATCAATTGTAATTATACTTAAAAATGAGATCTTTATGTTTTATGTTTTATGTATGACCCGGCTGAGAGCTTATTGATACAGCACGTGTGGCTCTTCTCAGTGTCATCTAGTCATAATGCGTTGCTCCACTAAGTAGATCGGCTAGTCACTTCATTACTTAACATAGCTTATGTTACAGAGCCTAATATATCTGGCTATCAGCTATCAGGATGAGAGAACTCGCAGCTAACAATTTTATCAATGTAACTATTTCAAATGATTGCATCCACCCTGGAGCGCAAATATTTAAAGAAGTTATCTTCCTCGCAATTTCATACATCGCATTACTGCGCTTGAAGCCTCGAGCGCGGAGAATGACATTACGAGGTGTTCGCCCTCCTGCTCCCGCCCCCGGCCTCGGGGTATGGGGGTGAGGCGCAGCCCAGAGGGGGGGACGGCCATTCGTCACGACATGTTTTCATTTTATTTCATAACTAAGCGCAAAGTCCCGGCGGCGCGATAAGGCCGCGCTATCCTCCTGTGTGAGGGAAACACTTGTATGTATTTTCCCTGCCCGCTTAACATTTGTATGTCGGGAATCAACTTTAATTATGCGATACATCAATATATTTTATCGCAACTTCCGATCCGTACGATACATGGTAATTGAAACATTTTGTACTCAATGACAGTGTACGAGTAAGACGTGTCAAATATCGCGATTACTAGTAACAGAATAATCTACTCAATATGATGTTGGAATTTGCGTCGCAGACACAGACAGGGAATGCCGAAGACATTCAGTAAGTTGTATTAAGTTGCTCTACGACTGCTCTAACTTATTACAACACTTTGTATATTCCCCTCGTTGGGGAGGAGCAGTTACAATCATAAAAATAAAGTTCAACGCAGCGGGGAAATAAAATGTTAACAAAATTTAAAGAAGTCGTAGCGGCGGCGCCCCCGCGCAGTACCCGTGATTACGTTGTAAACACGCGGCCCCGTGCCTCCCGCGCCTCTCGCGCCTCGCTCGCTCGCTCCGGCCCGGGGGCGGCCGCGACATATTGCAAACATATTCTCCACTTGAAATTTATTGTAAATCGCGGCGGGCGGCCGGGGATTTGAATCCGGGACCGCCCCTCATACCTACGTATGTCAATAAACCGAATGGACTTTGAAAATTCGCTACATTTTCTCCGTGTTTGCGTTTGCCGACTTCGCTTTTTAGCGAGGAGAAAATTCGCCTTCCCTCGCTGCCCCGTATTGTCCCACGTTGCCCCGCACCTTCCCGCGCTGCCCCGCGCCGCCCCGGGCACTTCCGATTTTATTTATCTAAGGTTTTCCATTTCGTCGTAATTGTGTAAGTTGCGAGCTCGATCGTCGTCAAAGCGAATATTTATTTGGGCCCGCGTCGGGTCCGCGTCGCTCGCCGCCCGCCGCCTGCCGCTAGTATTGTGCTGCAAATTGAATTTGCGCAGCCGAAGCCAACGCTCGCATGACATGACTGACGTTATCAAAAAATTGATCCACCCCATTACAGACGAAGCCTCATTTCGTACTTTAAAGCTGCAACGAACTTGAAAGTTGCCATCTCATTTCTAGACGATAACTATACTACAAATACTTCGTGTCGCCGGCTACTTGAAGCATAATTTGTCAGATTAGTATTACGTGTAGTGTCAATCGTCATACGAAGCATCCAATTACTATAATGACATATTAGGAAAACAAACAAATAACAAGAATAAATAAATAATAAAATGTAGAGTCGGGGCGACCGGCGTCGCCGCGAGAGCGTCGGGCGCGTTGGGCGCGGCGGACGCGGCGGACGCGGCAGGAGCGGGCAATCAGCATTAGGCGGAATATATTTGACGTAAATCTTTCGCTGCGGCTTTTATGTCTATCGTAAAAAACGAAGCGGTGTCCGGCCGCGCCATAAATACAGCTCGTAAAACCTCCCCGAGCTCCTATGTCGTCGTCGTGTGCCCGCACCAGCATGCAGAGTAGAGGCAAGCAATCAGATTCCACCGCTTTGCGTCAGCGTCGGCGGTCTACTGCTATCGCGCGATATAGCATACTGTATCTGCCAACCGACGAGACGATAACTTTGAATCATAAATTAGAATCTATAAAATGTGTTAATCAAAAGTCATTTTTGAGGTCAATAAAATTCATTTTACCTACATCGTCTTGACATTGTGCTCACCCAAGTACAAAATGTTATACGAGTATTGCTATGTAAAATTGTCTTGACTTGACATCGGCAGTGTCGGGAGCAGAAGCGAGGGTGCGGCCACCGTTTTGCATGCTCAGCGCAAATTAGCCGGTGTTTATTGTTTACAGGGGTCACGAGCCGGGGTCCGGGGTCCGGGGTCCGGGGACCCGAGCGGAGGGTGCCTTCGTTTTGCTTGCTTTTATTTACACTCTGAATGCATTTCCCTCGCTGTCAGCGGCCGCGGCCCTGACTCCAGCTATCTGATAGCATCGCCTACTTTCAAAATTATTTTAAAAATCTTTCTGTAAAGAAAACCTGACAACTTTAATCTGATTTAATATGTAAACAAAAACATCGGCGTTGATCTTTCTACTACACAAATTCTCAAATTAAGCATATTATGGTTAATGTTTCTCCCAAAATAACTAAATTGTTTACTTAATGGTGTAGAACTTTTTGTAGAATCACATTACGACATACAAGACAAGTAAACTTCATTCCTGCTGCCCTAACAATGTGCAAATGTTCCAATCAGCAAGCGATGCACGAGTTTTTGTCCAACGATAACATAAAACTATGATTTCATATTATTATAGAAGTAAGATGTCTAGACAATAAAAGCGTTCGCGTCCTGATCTTCTATCATCATTGGACTTGAGCAAGGGGTGGCGGGGTGAGGGGACGGGGGATTGGGGGGGGGGGTAACCTCCCCCAGGGTAACGTCAGACGTCACATATCAGTATGGTACAACAAAAGCTACTACATATTTTAGAAAAGGTTTTCCCTTTTATTCGTTGTAAATCTCTAGTTGCTGCAAATTACTCGTTCTTTATCCATCTTCATCCTTTATTAGTCAGCTGTTGGGGCTGGATGTGTTCGTGATGAGATATCCGACACAATTTGCCTTCGTGCCGCGTCAATTGATATTGCTACTTCTGATAATGCGGCGCGTGCGCGGATACAGGCTTATCTTTACATGGTACTTAACTATTATAAATTTGTCATTCTGACGGCCAGGCGACAAACACATATTTTAAAAAATATATACAAGATTTGTCCATTTAAAAAAATATCGTATTCGAATTCAAATAGGACCTCGATGTTCCCGTCGCTCGTTTGCCTCTTTTATTATAAAAAGGACCGTACAATATTCTTATTAGAAATGTAAAATGGATTGAAAGTTTATAGTAGAAAGTTGTATCAAGTTATGTAAGCTAACATTAAATTAAATAATTATACTTTGCTTAGTTTCACAAAACATTCAAAAATTAAATATTCCGTAAAATTTCCGTAAAGTCTCACATCCAGCTAACATTTAAGATGTCAAGTTAGTAACAAGTACTATTAGAATATTCCAAAAACATATTAAGTTGTGTCAATTATCTGATTAAGTTGTATTAGTTTACATTTAGCATGAAGTAGTTATTTTGACTGGACTGAGTCTCGGACAACAGTTAACAGTGACCAGTGTTTCTGGCTCGCCTCTTTACTGCAAATCACGTAACTATGTCTATTTAATTTTGACTGAATCACTTGGAATGAGTGTGTCGTGGGAGCGGGCGACGGGCGACGGCTGTAGCCGGAGCTGAGCGTGACGCAGCGGTTCACACACTGTTTGCTCGTGTTACAGACGCGGCCGGCGACCGACCTGCAGCCGGGACTCCGGGACTCAGAGGATTCGTGTCTCCGCGCCTACGGGACTTCGATCCTCATACAACCTCGATCTTCTTGGACTCCGGGACTGCGCCATTAACGTGTATTTGAGTTAATCGTCTACATTACTTTTTTATTTCATCTGTAACGATACTCAAGCAAGTCGATATAATTCTATAAAAATATATAAAATTAAAAATTACTATATTAAAAAGACCAAAACAAAACCGACTTCCAAACAAAATACACGAAAAACAAAACAAAATGCACTAAAAACAAAACAAAATACACCAAAAACAAAATATTCT
>NW_013525046.1:426664-429974 GCF_000836215.1 Papilio polytes | reverse complement strand
AAAAAAAAAAAAAAAAAAAAAAAAAAAAAAAAAAATAAATATACCGACGAATTGAATACCTCCTTCTTTTGGGAAGTCGGTCAAAAAGTACTTAAATACATATTTCTTCAATCTACGGTAATTGACAAAACCTTGTATTAACCTAAAATTAAGCGACGCGAAAAACGATACAATAATCATTGACTAATAGAACATTTTTTTACAAAGTGTGTGAAAGTATTTTTGCCCCCAGCGGGCAGCGACTCTGTGTACAGGTCCCATTAATTTGTATAGACAGTATAATGTCAGTGTACACTATCGTACGCTTTTTGTTTAATTATACAAGACGTCTTATCATATAATCGATACCCATAACATGTGTTTCTTCAAGTTTGTGAACCCTCGATACTAGATGGCGTTGCTCGTAGCTTAGGCAACCGTCAACTCGGTCGCAGGCGCAAACGGCGCTAGCGTTGGCTGCATTCTTATATCGAATCGAATAATTCTTATTCTCATTCGATCAAATACACTATTTCATGCTATCTATATCTTGCCTTCCTATTGTGACAGACGGCGTTGCTGTTGATTTTGTGCGATCAGGTTTTAAATATAAGCGATCATTACACAAACCTAAGACCCAGGAAGAGTTAATATTCGCGTCTCTCAGACAAAAACACAAATAACTACTCATTTACACGGGAATTATTTCGTGCTAACATATTTAATGAACGTCTTCCTGCAGGAAGCCGCTTCTTGCGGCCGCGCGCCGGCCCCCGCGCCCCGCGCCCCCCGCGCGCCCCTCGCACTGCGCTCGCTGAATAGTTTCTCATCGTATGAGAGAATGCAAAACTTCTTTATGTTTAATTCATTTGTGAGACGCTGCCCTTTGCTAGTGTGTGTGCGTGTGCTGCTGTGTGAGTGCACATTTATTTAATGGCGACAGGTTTTCATCGCCGTTTGAAACTGACTGCAAGTGACTCTTAACTTATGTCCGCCGGGGGGAGCTGCGTGTTTTCAATTGTTAAATAAATAAAACACATCCCACATAATGCACAATAACAGTGTATTATCCTATATTTAAAATATAATAAAGTGTAAACACACACTACTTCAATCACAGCACATTTTTAAATAATTCTTTCTTTAATATAAAGGCCTACACTTACGACACGCTTTATGCTATATATTTTCACGATATTAAACTTAGGGGGCAAATAAATTGTAAAAGACCTCCATGTGGGAAAGGGACCATAAACTACGAGCTGCCAACATTTTTGACATTTGCAATTAATAATTTGACAAATGTAAACAAAGTCAAGTTTTTAATAATTTCACGCGGATGAAGCCGCACAGGATCAGCTAGTTGATTTTATAAAGCGGAAAATGTAAATATATTATTTTAGTTTTAATTACCTACTCTAATAGACTTTGTCAAGACAATGAGGTCTCGGCTTAGGACTGCCTTGTCTTACTCCTTGTTGTGGGTGATCGAGACACACGCAACGAGCACACTGGTGCAGTTATGGGTTAAGTGAGCAGATACATCAGTATTCAATTGAAGTATAATCTATGTCGGAGTTTTGTGATGAACTCTCCTTGATTGTATCGGCGGCGCACTCTCAACACGGATAACAAGCAATATGACACTCTGGTGTCACACTATGTGCCGGCCATCGGCCGAGGCAGAGGCACGTTTAGTCGACAATTAGTACGCAACGCAGTTATTGTAATGTTAAACATTTGCTTTTGTTTGATCAGATTGTAAAGTTACGTCTATCTATAGATGGAATTTTATTTGAAATTTAAATGAGATTTAATGAGCGACGTCGGACACGTTTATGGCAACACATTACCATGCTAGGCTGAGGAGGGCGAGGGACGGGAGGCCGCAGCCTCTTTGCATTCAAGGGGCGGCTGCGAGCGGGCGCGGGGAGGTGCAAATCGCGGCTTATCGCTCGGCTAACGAGTTTTTTGCGTGGCTTGGACAATGGCGGGCTGCCGCGAGCCGCAGTTTTTCCTGCAGCAGGCCGCTAACGACGCTTGCATTGCGGTGCTGCTCCCCGCCGCTCCCCGCCGCATCCTCCGACGCTCTGTCGCTATCAATAACCTCCAATTGTACACAATATGTAAATCATCTTAACACGTGTGTAGTGCGCGGGCTGCCAGACCAACGGTCCCACGTGATAACGTAACTATAGTGGAGATAAGACTTCCTCACTCGTAGCCAGCTGGACTGCTGGACAGGCGGCGAGTCGCACTCTCGCACTCAAAATACGACCTCACATTTTGTTATACCTGTTAAAATACCCAAATTACAAGCACATTTCGTCATTTATGGTAATTTGCACTTCAATATACAGTTTCATATTCATACAGGTATATGTTAGTTTATTGAATATTTGCGTGTCGCCTCTGTTTTCCCATTCCTGGCGATGTACATATGTATGTTAATATTGTATTCTGAGTTTAGTGACATTGAGGCGAGCGAGCGAGTCCGCGAGTGTTTGCGCGGCCGTCGCTCCGTCGCTCCGTCGCCGCGCCGCGATAGATACGCCTCTACAGCAATGCAAATAAATGAAAATAAAGCTATCGTATATCGTGAATAACATTGTCTTTGATTATATTTACTCTGCACACAAAGTGACTACATTTTGCGCACTAAGTGTCGCATCTAGATAACATCATAAGTGTATCCAGAATGTGAACTTGAGGATGATGTGAACTTGGCTCGCAGTGGCGCGGGTCTGCTCCCTCCAGGAAAAATATTTCTGCATTTCATTCTCGAGGTGCCATAAAATCTTAACTATCTCTGTCTGACGTGCGACGAGTACTGGACCAACGAGTACAGACAAATCAGTACACAGGACAACGAAACACCTCGCTGTGATACGAAAGGGATCTCTTGGCGGCTGTCACCACGCAATGCACTTATTTATTGTAAATATTTGTTATCGGTCACCGGCCGCGCCGTGCACGCACAGCAGCCGCACAGCACCCGCACCGCACCCGCACCGCTTCAGAGCAGCCGCAGAACAGCCGCAGAACGGCTGTATCCACACTACGCTCGGGTTAGACCTCTTTCGTGCACTAAGTGTATTGGTAATCTGAAAGCAGCTGTAACTACTTTTTTATCGACTTATCATCAAATTCTTTGTTTCACCTTTGTTGATATTTAAAATGTTTGATGAATAACTTGAATTGAGATTTTTGGTCATACAAATTTAGCTTACTTCCATCTAATGCACATGATTGCTGCTCCGGTGCGTGTAGCGGAATGCGGGGTCGATGCTGTGCTGCTGAGGTGCGGCTGTTGGGCTGCGTGATGGCGAGC
>NW_013525046.1:420367-422523 GCF_000836215.1 Papilio polytes | reverse complement strand
CTTGCAGTCGCGCTCAGCTCTCAACGCGGCTGCAGCCCGTGTGTTGTGACGGTGCAATGTTGTCAGCCATCGGCCCTTCAATACCGCGATATTAAATAAAATAGCATGTTATATCCGCAGAAATCAATGTCCGGCCGACAAGGCAGACCGACGTTTAAATAGTTTTTGGTATTAAAATGAAAACCTGCTTGAATCTGCGCTCGGGTCACTGAACTCGTGTGAATTTTAGCGCGCCATCAAATAGAGGGCGACGGGGACGCCTATAGTTTGATAACCCTGTTTTACTGAATCAAGAAAACTATCTTCCTCCGTCTATCTACATTTATAAGTTCTTTAGTGTCACCTAATAAAATTAATTAATAATAGTTTTTTTTATTTTTATTAGTGTCACCTATTTTTCTCCTGCTTAGCAAACATACATACATTTTCGAACATATTTGACAGGAGGAGCATTTTAACTAGGTTATAAAACATACTTACATGTTACATGTATACAGCAACCTTCTAATAACGCACATTGTCTCGTTTCCAAAGACAAACAACATTTACATATGATACATGTATCCCTTAAATAATATTACCCATATTTGAATCTCAGCTCATAACTAAACAATATAAATAGCATCTCAACTCAATAGCAAAATCGAAGATTTAATGTCAAATTCTCAATCGAACTGACACAAGATATCGTCGTAAAATCGTAATCCTTGTAATATTTTATTCTTTAAGTATTACGAAGATAAACTGTTACCCGCTCACAATTTAAATAAATTAATTAATGAACTGTCCAGGCAATTGCCGGCGATCATCCAGTCAATCGATTTACATTAGTTAGTATGATTGGTAAATGGCAGTCAATTGTCTGCGAGCGCAGTGCCAGTAGGTACAACTGCGGCGCCCCGCGCCCCTCGCCCCGCACCCCTCGCCCCTATCGTGACGGTTCATTAACTGGAGATCTAATCACTGATCGTCCGATCCGTTAACTTGTTTAATTATTTTAAAGGGTCCGTTTACTAAGCTATTAACCGCACAAATAACAATAAATGAATTATCACCGACAATAACGCACCCTTTCATGCGCAGCTTTGCTTTTGGCAGCGCAGTGTCCGCACCGCGCCGCTCGCCGCGCCGCTCGCCGCGCCGCTCGCCGCACCGCTCGCCGCGCCGCTCGCCGCGCCGGCTACATACAGCGATAATCAACAACTTCTAAATTCTTGCAGATGTCTATGTAATATTTTCGCATCTGTATTGCCAGTGTAATGTTCAACGATATTTCAAAGAAATCGCAACCGATGTTGTATCAACGATTTTTTATGTTTCGATGAAGGGCTACAACACTCCTCTACCCCAATAAATAGCGAAGAAACTATTCATCACGCTGTCTACGGCTGCTGTAGGAGGTGGGCAGTACCGCCGCCGCCACTGCCGCTAACGATGCATTCGTCCGCTGCGCGGGCGCCGTCAATAACTACACTTGAAATACTTAGTTAATTACACTTTGTGTGGTAATGTTATCTAGCGATCGGGTTTTACGCTCGCAGTCTCGCATCAACTAGTTTTTGTAATGGTGCACTAAGAAACAACGCAACGACAGCAGAGCGCTGAGCTCCTCACAGCATCGGCGCGACTGGACTGCAAACAATAGCATCAAGGGCAATCTTCGTTGAAGCCAGCAAGTTCACAACTAAAGTAACTAACTGACAAAATATTGCGCTAGGAAATATTGTGATGCAGGCTTGTTATAGTTAACATCTTATATAAACCTAACAAGTGCAGCTATTTGCGACATTACGTGAAGTCTATATCAAAAGATGTAGGAATTCGTGTATAAATGTGACATTCAAAGCGTTCCTCAAAAGATCAGTGCTTCGCAGATATTACTTACTACTTACATTTGTTTACTTACACAACTTATCTCTGACTCTTAATCAAATGTGTGATTGTAGATAAAAAAACTAGTTTACCTATGTTGTTTTATTAAGGTTTATAAGATCTTCTTATAAACTCTGACCAAGCATCAGTTAGATAATTAAGTAAGAATGCCGTCTACCCGCTGAAGATAAATGAAATAGAATGTTTTAGTTGTGTTGCGTCGTTGTGGAGCCGTTCGATAGTTTTTAGGCAGTGCTTTGGCGTCACCGGCGCTGGCGGCGGCT
>NW_013525046.1:413938-418482 GCF_000836215.1 Papilio polytes | reverse complement strand
GGGGGGGGATACTATCAGTGTAGTTGCTTAGTTGGTTTTTGCATGCACGTCCACACAATATCTCACAAAACATTAAGTCTTCTCCCACGGGAAAACGATGCAAGTTTTAATCAGATGGTAAGTTGTATGTTTTATAAACATTTTCTCATCATCACATTTGCAAGCTTACAACATATAAACTAGTGCAGTTTAGGGCATCATGATACGAGTTAGATAGATGCGCGGGAGCGGGCGCAGGCGCGGGATGCGGACGGCGGGCAGCGGCCCCATAATCTCCATAGCTCTGTGGTTAGCGGCCGCGCGGTGCTTATGGTTATTAAACTAAATCCAATCAGTCCCTGGCCAGGGCTGCGCCGCATCTTAGTACTTGCCCGAATTTTCTTTAACATCTAAATAGTGGTTTTAATCCTGTTTTTCTATGAAACTATCTTGTGGCAAAAAAAACCGACTTCCAAACAAAATACACTAAAAACAAAACAAAATGCACCAAAAACAAAATATTCTCAAAAAAACAGTACACTAAAAAGTAACGAAATAATTCCTTGAAAATAGTAAACCTACCTTATTGTAACTGTTATGTCTATATTGCACAATTATTATTACTTAAATGTCGGTGTCAGCCAAGGTAAGCAGTGATATTTCTACGTAAGGGGTTGCACATTTTTACCATAACAATTGACAATTGAAAGTATAGTAACAATTAAGTAATGAGTCTACATTGACTGACACCGACTTCAAAGTAATAATAATTGTACAATATAGACATAACAGTTACAATAAGGTAGGTTTACTATTTTGAAGTAATTATTTCGTTACTTTTTAGTGTACTGTTTTTTTGAGAATATTTTGTTTTGTTTTAAGTGCATTTTGTTTTGTTTTTAGTGTATTTTGTTTGGAAGTCGGTTTTGTTTTTTTATTAAAAAGTTTATTTATTTCTCGATTTTTAGTGAATCTAAACAATATAGTATGATAATCACTAGCTTTCAAACAAAGAATGATTTATCTAAATCGATTATATAAGAAATTAAGTAAAGATCTAATACATCGTTGCGACCATTCACTCATAATTCTGTACAGCCGCGCGCCGCTGCTGCCCGTTAGTTTTAATATTTTGATAACTTCTAGAATCTTGGTCAGAATTACATACTGTAAAGGCAATTATGATCTACATTTCATACTCTATCGTGAAAACATATTTATTTGGATAAGGATTCATACCAAATAAAAATAAAAGCGTTTTAAATGAAATCGATTGCATTTATTTGACGGTTTTCGCGAAACAAACGGTTATTGTGCGACAACCTTAAGAGATAGATATATGCTATTGCGGACTTTTATATAGCTTATTAAATGAGCTACAATTCTTTCATACATGATTTTTATGTAGGTCTTATAGTTTAGGCTACGTAAGCAAAGAAAGCAAAAATGACCCGAAATTTCGTCGCGCGATTTTTAGCTAAACTATTTAACTACGTCGTAGTCTTTGACCCCAAAAATCAAACAAAAAAATGGGACCCACCTGCAAGCATTACCTTTGGGATAAAAAATGAATTATCAAAATCGGTCCACTAGCGGCGGAGTTATGCCGTAACACACATAAAAAAAAACATACAGACGAATTGAGTACCTCCTTCTTTTGGGAAGTCGGTCAAAAAGGGGTATTTATCCCTGCTATTCATCACCTTCAATGTTTAGTCCATCTCCTTTCTTTATTAGAGAAGCACAAGTATTGACAATATTAACATATTCCCATCACTGCACTAATCAGACAAGGGCCTATTCGCGCCCCTTCTTCTGTGTAAAATATAGCAAATGTGCAAAAGTCCCAGTATTTCCGCGTTTCGTTTTTCTCTTATAAGTTTTCATGTTTTGATGTTTTCTCCTTTCTTGTTCTTTGTCTAAAGATACTAGTTGATGTGAATGTGATATTTTAAATTGTGATATTAAAAATCAAACAGTGTATTAAATTCGTAGACAGCCCTAATCTCAGCGGCCGGGCGCGCAGCAGTGGCCGCCCCCCGCGCCCCCCGCGCCCCCCGGCCACCGCGGGCCCCCCGCTGCCGCACGACTGCCATTTATAGACGTCACGAAATATGCACAAACATTAATATGCACGCCAATTTTATTTCATTTAACTCAGAGTCGGTCGGTGGCGATGTCGCTGCGATTTGCTCATCGGCTAACACCGCAGTATACTCGTACAAACAGAACTCAGTACATCCTACCGCAGTTGTATCAAAATCTGTCCAATATTAGGGAGAGGTACCAGCTGTTAGGTGCAATATGCGATATTGATAGCAGGATTTAGTTCACGTTACGACTACGCAGGACGTGACGGAGACGCGCCTAGCGCCTAACCGCATTCTAAAGCGGAGCGGCGATTAGAGCAGCTTCGATCCAGGGCCAGCTCGTGAACCTCGACAAGCATGAATTAAATTGTAATTTGGTGAAACAATATGAGCGCGATGGACGACAGCGAGGCCTGGTCGAGCGTAGCGCACCGTGTTATTACGCCATTGCGGGCCTCGTACGCAAATCGCCAGGATAAAAATAATTATGCATCGACCGCTGACCGCTGCCATTATCTTGAACTATAGACGATTACCGCACACGGCCGGCACCGCGGCACCTGCGGCCGGCGGCCCGCCGCCTCCGCCCCGCGTCGCACCGGCGCCCGCTCGTGGTGCGGAGGCCGATATTCATCGTGCTCATTACTATATTAATCAATGTCTTCACATTCCGGCCCGGGATGAATACAATAATAGGGTTAAATATGAATGGTTCTATACTGGTGCACTTTATAAAAGCGGTCGTCGCTCACGGCACGTCTGCTGAGCTCAGAGCCGCCGCTAAATTCTGTTTTACTGAATATACCTTTATGTACAGTCGCGGAAACTCGCGGTGTTCCACTTCTGGAAAAATTGCCTTATTCATTGCAACGAGATAAAACGTACAGACCCATGAAAAATCTGCGCTGTATTGTTTGTCTGTGGCTGTTCGCGATGAGCTTCCTAACAGAGTTCAAAACAGAGAAGAAACCTATGTTAGGGCGATACTAGCTGTGGCGCAGTGTGCAGCGAATGCGAGCGGCATACGAGTGGAGCGACTAACACGCAAGTTTATTAACACGTATTCAGAATTAAATCTCCGCTTAGCTCGGGATCTGCCTACACTCAAGATATAATGAGGCAATGAATCATGAAAGTTTAAGCACGCGATCGCTCTCCGCGATGCATCGAGGGCGATAAGGCGATACCGAGCTCGATAACAAAATGAGGTGTGCTGACGCGCACGAAGGTGCCTCGCCGGGCGGCGGGCGGCGGGCGCCGCGCGGGGGCTCGATGCGGGCTTTTTTTTGCGTTCTTTAGACTCTTTATTCTTATAAAGAAAGCGCCGGGCGAGCCTCAATAAATAAATTTTACTAGATTATCGGCGAAGCGGAGCGGAGCGGCCAGCGCCAGCGTCGTGTGCTTCGGATCTATTAATGCTATCGCCGGCCGCTATCAATTAAAAAGCCGTCTGATCGGCCGGCGTAGGCTCTGTTGTTATACTGCTTACTATGAGAGATGTTTCCCTTGTGTTCAACGAAAAGAGAAAGTTATAAATTTTATCATAACAGTAAGAGGACACAGATGCCTGTTGTTAGGTGGCCACTCACATACTCTAATTCGCTACGAGGAAGATGATATGCAGGTTCGTTAAGGACACTAACACGTACCGAAGACTTAATGCCTTTCAGTTCCACAAGATCCAGTATAAAACAAATTTAAGTCGCCATAAACATAAAAGAAACGCATCGCATAATTTCAAATTGAAAAACACCAGCCGCATTGAGAATAAATGAATGTTTGGATGGCGATTAAATCGGAATCGAACGAGTCTCATTATGGTTATTATAGTTCGGTGGCGAGCGGCAAAAAGTGCGGCGCGGAGCGCGGCCACTAGCCCGGGCGACTGGCCGACGCGGCCGCGACCCGGGCGGACTCGTGCCTCGCTTCCATCGGCTCGCTGCTCCTCCTTCACATATACTATTTATGCAGCAAGTGAACACGCAATGTAAGTGATATCTTGTTGTAGTCTCATTTTTATCGGACCCATGGTAGAGGAGGCATGTTGGGTATCGTGTAGAGTGCGAACGCAGTGCAGTGAGCGCAGCTCGGACGTCGCTTCACGCACGCCTTGTTTCTGTTTGTGATACTAGGCCATGTGCAGATTTGTCGTCAGCTTATAAGTGTATCATGTTGCCGTATGAGAGATCCTCGGATAGATGTATGAATTCGAAAACCGAAAAACATGGTAAGTGGCGTAGATCGAAGTTGGACGCGTAAATTATTAGTCCGGATCACTGAACCACAGACGCCCTCTTTAAATTATGTATAATACTTAATTTATCTGGTTCACTTCATCAATAACACACGTTTACAATCGAGCTAGGGCATACCTAAAAGAAACATTTTTACCCACAAAAGAGTTTGCTGTATGTAGTACTGAGCAGTTGCAGTCGTAGATGTAGTAAGCTAGCCGACAGTTGGAGCGGGCAGCGG